>NW_011500883.1:63528-63683 GCF_000495115.2 Populus euphratica
TTGTTAAATGACTAATCTAGATTTATGTTGTATAACACTTGGTACAATAAATATTCGATACTTTTATAGCTCATATTGTATGCTATAACCTACACTTGAGCTATGAAAGGAACTTGATTTGTTGTTAACATAAGTTATAATCATGAATGCTTGAC
>NW_011500883.1:63974-78523 GCF_000495115.2 Populus euphratica
CATTGGTTGTTAAATGACTAATCTAGATTTATGTTGTATAACACTTGGTACAATAAATATTCGATACTTTTATAGCTCATATTGTATGCTATAACCTACACTTGAGCTATGAAAGGAACTTGATTTGTTGTTAACATAAGTTATAATCATGAATGCCTAATAAGATTTACAAGTATTAGCATTAATTAAATAAGATAACTAATGTAATCATGTTACCAATTTATAATCTGATTAGAACCTCCTTTGCGTGTGGTTTCCAATTGAATAATAAGAGTTTATACTATATTTGTTTGACATACCATTAGTGCATCCTCTAACCTTAACATTTGTTATTATCATTGTTTAATCCTTACGTTACTCTTCCATCTCAAAGTTCTCATCAACTTCTTTATTATTACTACTACTACTACTACTACTACTACTATTGTTGTTGTTGTATTATTGTTATATATAATTTATACAATTAACCTCCGTGTAGTTCGACCCCGGTCTTGCCGGGTTATTTATTACTTCGACACTCCTGCACTTGGGAGAAGACATCAATCTTTTAGTTGTGTCATTAACATAAGTTATAATCATGAATACCTAACAACATTTATAAGTATTAGATTATTTGAACAAGATAACTAATGTAATCATGTTAACAATTTATAATCTGATTGGAACCTCCTTTGTGTGTGGTTTTCATTTGAGTAACAAGAGTTTATACTATACTTGTTTGAAATATCATTAGTGGATCATCTAACCTTGATATTTGTTGTTATCATTGTCTAATCCTTACATTAATCTTTCATCTCAAAGTTCTCATCAACTTTTTTTTATTATTATTATTACTATTATTATTATTATTATCAGTAGTACTATTATTATTATTACTATTATTATTGGTGGTGGTGGTGGTGGTGGTGGTGTTGTATTGTTGTTATTTTTAATTTATACAATTAACCTTCTTGTAATTCAACCCCCGTCTTGCCTAATTATTTATTACTTCAACACTCCTATACTTGGGAGAATACATCAATCTTTTGGTCCTGTCAGCCACCAAGTCAAGAGTTGGCCACTCACTTAACAATTAGACATCAAATCAGTAGTTTCAAATTTTGACCTATAAAAGAAGATATTTTTCATGCATTTAGGCATCTTGATTTTCAAATCAAGATCATGTTTTTGCTTTTTTTCTTTATATTTTTGTAATATTTAAGTTTTGTTTTTATTAATCTCTTGTTTATACTTTCATTTCTTTTCCTTTACTTAGTTAACTTATATCTTATTTATATTCTTATCTTGTTTATTTATGTTTATCTTCTTTATTATGTTTAGTTAAGTTTATTATATTAAGGTGACAAGATTACACTAATGGTGTAAAAATAAGTATAGTGTAAACTCAACATGGACTTTAATATTTGATACTAACATGTTTTGTATTTGTTATCTTCTTTACTTTTAATACATTGCTTGTTAAATAGTTAATCTAGATTTATGTTGTATAACACTTGGTACAACAAATACTTGACACTTTCATAGCTCAATCGTATGGCGTAACTGATACAACCAAAAGATTAATATCTTCTCTCAAGTGTAGAAGTGTTGAAGTAATAAATAACCTAGCAATATCGGGATCGAACCATAGGGAGGCTAGTTATATAAATTATAAATAATAATAGCAATAATAACTATTACTACTATAATAATAATAATAATAATAATAATAATAATAATAATAATAATAATAATAATAATCTAATACCCTAAAGTCAACTGACTTGGGAGCTATTGGCCCAACGCTTGTTACATGGGTTGAGGAGAAAAGCTTAAGGGAATCAAACATTGCACTATCTACATATCAGTATCTGCGACCCGAGTTACTAAGCTCGTAGGGGTGTCTTAACACCTAATGCCCTAAGACCAACTGGTCTGGGAGTCATTAGCTGAAAGCTCGTTACATGGGTTAAAGATGCATGATGTTTTTAAATTATATGTATATAGATTTTTAAAAAAGAAAAAAAGAAAAAAAAAGACAAAAATAATAATCCCAACCCAAGGAAGTTAACCTTAAACATTAGAACAAAAATTTTGTTTTCTTCCAAGAAAAGCCCCATAATTATGTGTTGATACATTGAGCACAAAAGAAAGGTTTATTAATATCTTGTTAAGAGGTATTGAGCAGATATATAAATTTAATGAGAGTTTGTTTATCTGGATAGATTAATGGAAGTTAAATGATGAATACCTTGCTTTGTGGAATTTGCAAATTGTTTTTCTATTTTACGCTTTGATTACTAGGGACTAGTAATAAGCTGGTTGGGGGGTGTGATTAGTACTTAAAAGTGCATTTTTATCATGGTTTTATATCATCATTTTGCACTTGAAGTATCAATAACTCCTTAACCAAAGCATGTTTTATAATAATATATCTAATAATATAAGATACCTTTAATTTGTGGTAAATGTCTATTTTTAATGCAGGTCTATCACATAAATGAAAGGATTGATTGATGACTTGAAGAACTTAAATTGCATGGATAAAGAGATGGTCAAACTTAGAGAAGAGATGTCGGTGCAATCCAAACCGGAACACTGTTCGGTAAATGGGTCATATCTGGAGCTATATATCTCAGATTTAGGTCCAATTTATATGGATGGAAAGGTAAGACATAGGCCTACAACTTTCATATGGAGCCCAAGATCTAAAAAGGCCATTATCAAGTCCAAATTGTAGAAACAACAAAGAAGCCCGAATCTGTCTTCCAGCCCGAGCACTGTTCGGTATTTTGGCCATATCTGGAGTTCTAGAAGTCCAAATGAGCTGAATTTTTTACACAAGAAAGCTGAGACAATTGCCTACAACTTTCATGTTTGCAACTGGCTCCAGTTTTGACGTTATCAATGACGTTTTGGGCAGACAAGAGAAGATAAGGATTGTCACCAAGTCAAAAGTTGGTCACCCACTTATCAATTAGTCATCAAATCAATAGTTCCCAATTTTGGCCTATAAAAGGAGGCATTTGCCATGCATTTAGGCATCTTGGTGTTCAGATCAAGATCATGCTCTTCCTTTCTCTCTTTGTATTTTTTATGCTTTGTTTTCATTAATATTAAGTTTATGCCTTTCATTTCCTTTCCTTTACTTAGTTAACTTTTATGTTCTTATTTTGTTTATCTATTTTGCTTTCTTTCATTATGTCTAGCTAAGTTAATTATGTCAAGGTGAAAAGGTTACACTAATGGTGTGAGAATAAGTATAATGTAAACTTAATATGGACTTTAATGTTTGATACTAACATGTTTTATATTTGTTATCTTGTTTACTCTTTAATACTTTGCTTGTTAAATGATTAATCTTGATTTATGTTGTATAACACTTGGTACAACAAATGCTTGGCACTTTCATAGCCCATAATGTATGGTATAACCGACACCTGAGCTATGAAAGGAACTTGATTTGTTGTTAACATAAGTTATAATCATGAATGCTTGACGAGATTTACAAGTATTAGCATTAATTGAATAAGATGACTAATGTAATCATGTTAACAATATATAATCTGATTGGAACCTCCTTTGTGTGTGGTTTCCAATTCAATAATAAGAGTTTATACTATACTTGTTTGATATACCATTAGTGGAACCTCTAACCTTGACATTTGTTATTATTATTGTTTAATCCTTACATTAATTTTCCATCTCCAAGTTCTCATCATCTTCTTCTTCTTCTCTTTCTTTATTATTATTATTATTATTATTATTATTATTATTAGTACTACTACTACTATTATTATTAGTATTATTATTGCTTCTATTATTATTGTTGTTGTTTATAATTATTGTTTATAATTGTTGTTTATAATTTGTACAATTAACCTCCCTGTGGTTCGACCCCGGTCTTGCCGGGTTATTTATTACTTCGACACTCCTGCACTTGGGAGAAGACATCAATCTTTTAGTCGTGTCAAGTTTTTGGCGCCGTTGCCGGGGAGGTAAGTTCTTGTATAAATTATAGTATTTATTTTATTTTCTCTTTTCACTTTTCTTGTATATAACTTTGTTTCTTTTCTTTTGTTTCTTTTTATTTTGTTTTCTTCCTCCTTCTTTTGCTTTGTTGTTCTTCTTTTTATTTTATTCCTACACGTGCATGAGAGTGTGGTCACGTACATCAAGTGGTAGACTTTGTAGGGTATCCTCATCATTTTCAGAAAATATGGCCGAAGAAGATAATCAATCACTTCATAATGAGAATAATGAGAATAACCGTGCTAGAACACTTAGAGACCACATGAATCCCACAAGAACAAGTGCACCATCATGCATAGTTTTTCCTCCTGATGCATCTCATTTTAATTTTAAACCAGGTATTATTCAACTTTTACCTTCTTTTCATGGTTTGGAATTGGAAAATCCATACTTGCATTTAAGGGAATTTGAGGAGGTCTGCAACACATATAATAATTTAAATTGTAGCATGAACACCATTAGATTAAAGCTTTTTCCTTTTTCATTAAAAGATAAAGCTAAAACATGGCTACAAAATTTAAGACCAGGATCCATTCGTGCTTGGGATGAAATGCAACAACAATTTTTAAAGAAGTTTTTTCCATCTCATAGAACAAACTCTTTCAAAAGACAAATCACTACTTTCACTCAAAAACCAGGAGAAACATTTTACCAATGTTGGGATAGGTATCGAGACTTGCTTAGTACTTGCCCTCATCATGGTTTTGAAACATGGAGATTGGTTTCACATTTCTATGAAGGGTTAACACCTAAAGATAGGCAAATGGTTGAATTGATGTGCAATGGAACTTTTGAAGATAAAGACCCTGATGAAGCAATGGAGTACTTAGACTTGTTAGCTGAAAATGCTCAAAATTGGGACACCGCGGGTACATATGAGGCACCGAGTAAAACTCAACCTCATACATCTAGTGGAGGTATGTACAACCTTAGGGAAGATCATGACCTTCAAGCCAAGTTTGCATCTTTAGCTAGAAAAGTCGAGGCACTAGAATTGAAAAAGAGTGGTCAATTAAAATCTGTTGAAAACATTGTGTGTCAAATCTGTGAAACAAATGAACACTCAACCAACGATTGTCCAACCTTGCCTTCTTTTAAAGAATGTCTCCATGAACAAGCCCATGCTTTAAACAGTTTTCAAAGGGCCAACCACAACCCATACTCCCAAACATACAACCCTGGTTGGAGAAATCACCCAAATTTCAGTTGGAAGAGTGAGAACAACAATGCACAAACTTCACAACCACCATTTCAAGCACACCACAATTTCTAAAATTCTCATGGATATGCACCTCCTTATGCTCCACATTCTAGAAGAAATTTTGAGGAAACTTTGTATGCATTCATTGAAAAGCAAGACACAATCAATACTCTACTTAGAAATCTTGAGGAAACATTGCATGCATTCATTGAAAAGCAAGAGACAATCAATACTCAACTTACTCAAAACATGACAGATTTTAAAGATACTCTTGCAAAATTAACATATGCTCTCAGTTTCCAAGAGAAAGGTAAGTTTCCATCTCAACCATAACAAAATCCCAAAAGGCAATACAATGCAAATGCAAGTAGTTCCGGAAGACAACACATGGATCAAGTCAAATCAGTCACTACTCTGCACAGTGGTAAGGTTATTGAAAAACCCTCTCTTGAACCTTATGAGAAAGATGATGAGTCAATCTCTAAGGGTGATTAGTACTTAAAAGTGCATTTTTATCAAGGTTTTATATCATCATTTTGCATTTGAAGTATCAATAACTCCTTAACTAAAGCATGTTTTATAATAATATATCTAATAATATAAGATACCTTTAATTTGTGGTAAATGTTCATTTTAAATGTAGGCCTATCACATAAATGAAAGGATTGATTGATGAAGTTAAGAACTGAAATTGAAAGGATAAAGAGATGGCCAAACTTAGAAAAGAGATGTTGGTGCAATCCAAACCAGAACAATGTTCAGTAATTGGGTCATATCTGGAGCTATAGATCTCAAATTTAGGTCTACTTTATATGGATGGAAAGGGAAGACATAGGCCTACAACTTTCATATAGAGACCAAGATCTAAAAAGGCCATTTTCAAGTCCAAATTGTTGCAACAACAAAGAAGCCCGAATTTGTCCTCTAACCCGAGCACTGTTTAGTATTTTGGCCATATCTGGAGTTATAGAAGTCAAAATGAGCTGGAGTTTTTACACAAGAAAGCTGAGACAATTGCCTACAACGTTTATGTTTCTGAGTGGCTCCAATTGTGACATTATCAATGACGTTTTGGGCAGACAAGAGAAGATAAGGATTGTCACTAAGTCAAGATTTGGCCACCCACTCATCAATTAGTCATCAAATCAATAGTTCCCAATTTTCGCCTATAAAAAGAGGCATTTGCCATGCATTTAGGCATCTTGGTCTCCAGATCAAGATCATGCTTTTGCTTTCTTTCTTTGTATTTTTTGTAATGTTTATGCTTTGTTTTCATTAATATCAAGTTTATGCCTTTCATTTCCTTTCCTTTACTTAGTTAACTTTTATCTTATTTATGTTCTTATTTTGTTTATTTATTTTTCTTTCTTTCATTATGTCTAGCTAAGTTTATTATGTCAAGGTGAAAAGGTTACACTAATGGTGTAAAAATAAGTATAGTGTAAACTCAATATGGACTTTAATGTTTAATACTAACATGTTTTGTATTTGTTATCTTGTTCACTCTTTAATACTTTGCTTGTTAAATGACTAATCTTGATTTATGTTGTATAACACTTGGTACAACAAATGCTTGGCACTTTTATAGCCCATACTGTATGGTATAACCGACACTTGAGTTATGAAAGGAACTTGATTTGTTGTTAACATAAGTTATAATCATGAATGCTTGACGAGATTTACAAGTATTAACATTAATTGAATAAGATGACTAATGTAATCATGTTAACAATCTATAATCTAATTGGAACCTCCTTTGTGTGTGGTTTCCAATTGCCTAATAAGAGTTTATACTATACTTGTTTGACATACCATTAGTGGATCCTCTAACCTTGACATTTATTGTTATCGTTGTTAAATCTTTACGTTAATATTCCATCTCAAAGTTCTCATCATCTTCTTCTTCTTCTTCTTTTTCTTTTTCATTGTTATTATTAGTACTACTACTACTACTACTACTACTACTACTACTATTATTAGTACTATTATTATTATTGTTGTTGTTGTTGTTGTTGTTGTTGTTACTATTATTATTGTTGTTGTTGTTACTATTATTATTGTTGTTGTTGTTATTGTTATTATTGTTGTATTATTGTTATTTATAATTTGTACAATTAACTTCTCTGTGGTTCGACCCTGGTCTTGTCGGGTTATCTATTACTTCAACACTCCTGCACTTGGGAGAAAACATCAATCTTTTAGTCGTGTCAAACAGTAAGGAAGGGGTTGAATCTGAAAATTACAAAGAAAAGACTGATTCTCCGCCAGCACTTCCATTTCCTCAAGCCATGACCAAACAAAGGAAAGTCAATCACAACTCTGAAATTTTTGAAACTTTCAAACAGGTAAGAATCAATATACCTTTGCTGGATGCTATTAAATAAATTCCTTTCTATACTAAATTTTTGAAAGATCTATGCACTGTGAAGAGGAAACTGAATGTGAAAAAGAAAGCCTTTCTAGCCGAACAAGTAAGTGCTATTCTTCAGAACAATAATGCTTTGAAATATAAAGACCCTGGTTGTCCTACAATTTCTTGCTTTATTGGAGAGCATAAAATTGAAAGAGCCTTACTTGATCTTGGTGCTAGTGTGAATTTACTTCCATATTCAGTTTTTCAAAGTCTCAATCTAGGTGAGTTAAAACCAACTTCTATATCTCTTTTACTTGCCGATAGATCTGTAAAAGTGCCTAGAGGAATAATTGAAGATGTGTTAGTACAAGTCGATAAATTCATTTATCCTGTGGATTTTATTGTCTTGGACACAGAACCTGTTGAAGCATGTAATTCATTTCCTGTTATTTTAGGACGTCCATTTCTTGCAACTTCTAATGCATTGATTAATTGTAGGAATGGACTGATGAAGCTATCATTTGGAAACATGACATTGGAGATGAATATTTTCAACATTTGCAAGCAACCTGGAGATGATAATGATTTACAAGAAGTAGATCATATTGACGAATTAGTTTATGATCAACTTGAATCTACTTTAAGTAAAAATGAATTGGATGAAACTGAAGATTTGCAAATGATTTATTCTGAGGAAGAAATCACGGATGAAACAAGCACCAAAAATGTTGATGCAAATCTTTTGTCAACAGTGACAACAGATTCGACATCTGACATCACACCAATCGATGATTACTTTCCTAACAAATCCTTACTTTCTCTTAGTTCAATGCCTTGGTATGATAAAAATATCAATTTTCTTGCTTTAGGAGATTTGCCAGCTGATTGGAGTACCCAAGACAAAGAAAAGTTTTTGAACGAAGTGAAGAGCTTTTATTGTGATGACCCTAACTTATTCAAATATTGTCCTGATCAAATATTTCAAAGATTCATTCCCGACAATGAGGTAAGTAGTGTCATTAAACTTTGTCATTCTGAAGCATGTGGAAGTTATTTCTCGTCAAAAAAGACTGCTGCAAAAATCTTTCAAAATGGATTTTATTGGCCCACCATGTTCAAGGACACACATGCATTCTGCAAAACTTGTGAAAATTGTCAAAAGATTGATACTGGTCAAAAAGTTTTGTTTTATGATTCTCAACTCTATGCATTCCCTAAAGAGCTAAGATTAAGATGGACCAATCCTTATGGGGCCTGTGATATTGAGAATTCAATGAATGACAATGATTTTAAGGAAAATGGACATCGTTTGAAAGCTTACTTTGATAATTTTCCTAGTGAAAATGAATCAGCTGGTTTGAATGATCTTGTAGATAAAGGTTGATTATTTTGTTTTTCTCACATTTTCTTTTTTGTGTTTCTTTTTGAGTGATTTTTGCTAGTTTCTCTCACCCCGGTCAAATGGCGGATAACGGTACTCCGTGACTTAAGTCGGTTCTTTCAGTTTCCCACAATAACTGATATTTGTGTATATATTTGTGCAATTCTTTGAATCTCTCTTCCAATTCTCATTTGAAAATGGACACTAATCTTGAAAAATTGAAAAAGTATTTTCCCGCTCTGCCTCAGAATGCGATTACAAAAATTTACCGTGCTAGATGTGCAAGATTGAGATTGTTAATGAATCATGGAATTCCTGAAGATATTCGCTGGTTGATTGAAGCAAAGGTCCGATTATCAGGTGAGTCCTCTAACTTCATTTCACACATGCCTGGAACAGGTAAAAGCACTTTTGCAAAGAAGCGTCGTGCAAAACGACTGGATGTCTGTCATCGATGTGCTAGATGGACTTGTAATACACAATGTCGTTCTTTAGGAATGGTATCTATAAACCGTGAAGATAAAATACAATTCATTAAGGATGGCCTGAGTAAGGAGTCTTTAGATAATCTTCTATTGACTCTTGAGACGCATCCTAGTGGAGATGTGCATCGTGCAATTCATGATTTATGGCCACTATTTCATAAAGAACATGATAGACTTAGTCTTGGGAATCTGACTAAAAAAGACCCTGTTTGCCAGTTTTTAAGAAAACTGGATGGGAAGCCTATCCCCGACCCATAGAGGGCGTTTAAGCCGTTCTTGGACGTAAAACCAAGGGAAGATGTCTTCCAAACTTAATGCACATCAAGAAGGTAAGTTATTACAAACTCTGAAAATGCACAAAAATACATTAGGATGGGCCATAACTGATATAAAAGGAATTAGTCCTTTGATTTAGAGGAAAATGCTAAACCCTCTAGAGAAATGCAACGAAGGTTAAATCCTAATATGAAAGAAGTAGTGAAAAATGAAGTCATTAAGCTTCTAGATAATGAATCATTTATCCTATTTCTGACAGCAAATGGGTAATTCTTACCCAAGTTGTACCCAAAAAGTCTAGAGTCACTATGATAACAAATGAGAACAATGAGTTAATTCCCACTAGAACTATTACTGGTTGGCGCATGTGCATTGACTATAGGAAACTTAATTTAATGACTAGAAAAGATCATTTTCCTTTACCTTTCATGGATCAAATCCTAGAAAGAGTTGCAGGTCATGAATTTTATTGTTTCCTAGATGGCTATTTGGGTTACAACCAAATTGAAATTGCATTGGAAGATCAAGAGAAGACTACTTTCACATGTCCATTTAGTACTTTTGCATATCGAAGGATGCCTTTTGGATTATGTAATGCACCATCCACATTTCAAAGATGCATGCATAGTATATTTAGTGATATGGTTGAACATTTTCTTGAGATTTTCATGGATGATTTTTCTGTTTTTGGCAATTCATTTGATGATTGTTTGACTAACTTAGAAAAGGTTTTGACCAGGTGTGAAGAGAAGAATCTTGTGCTGAATTGGGGAAAATGTCATTTTATGGTAACAAACGGCATTGTACTTGGTCACATTTTTTCATCAAAAGGAATTGAGGTTGACAAATCTAAAATCGAGTTAATTGCAAACTTGCCAACACCAAAATCTCTTAAAGACATTAGATCATTCCTAGGACATGCTGGTTTTTATAGAAGGTTCATCAAAGATTTTAGTGTAATATCTAAGCCTTTAAGTAACCTTCTAATAAAGGATACTATTTTTGAATGGACTGAACATTGTGAAGAAACCTTTGTTAAACTTAAAAACTTGCTTACTTGTGCTCCTATCATTCAATCTCCCGATTGGTCATTACCTTTTGAAATAATGTGTGATGCTAGTGATTTGCATGTGAAAAATTCAGATCTTATCTTGTTGGCTCACCTGTTGTTGTTTTTAGTGATCATGCAACATTGAAATATCTTATTTCTAAGAAAGATTCTAAGGCTAGATTGATGCGGTGGATTTTATTACTTCAAGAATTTGATATCACAATCAAAGATAAGAAAGACAGCGAAAATGTTGTCACAGATTACTTGTCAAGATTGACAACAGATTCAAAAACTGACATCACACCAATTGATGACTACTTTCCCGATGAATCTTTACTTTCTGTCTCTACAATGCCTTGGTTTGCTAATATTGTCAATTTTCTTGTTTCGGGACAATTGCCAACTCATTGGAGTACCCAAGATAAAAGAAAGTTCTTAAACGAAGTGAAGAACTTTTATTGGGATGATCCTTATTTATTCAAA
Source organism: Populus euphratica (assembly GCF_000495115.2). Taxonomy (NCBI): domain Eukaryota; kingdom Viridiplantae; phylum Streptophyta; class Magnoliopsida; order Malpighiales; family Salicaceae; genus Populus; species Populus euphratica. The sequence goes on from NW_011500883.1 coordinate 75,216, forward strand.
TATTGTCCTCATCAAATATTTCAAAGATGCATTCCTGACAATGAGGTAAGTAGTGTCATTAAATTTTGTCATTCTGAGGCATGTGGGGGCCATTTCTCGTCAAGAAAGACAATTGCAAAAATCTTACAAAGTGGATTTTATTGGCCCACCATGTTCAAAGACTCACATGCATTCTGCAAGTCTTGTGAAAATTGTCAAAAGTTGGGATCTATTTCAAAACATCACATGATGCCTTTAAATCCTATTATTGTCATTGAGATCTTTGACTGTTGGGGTATAGATTTCATGGGTCCATTCCCTCCATCATTTGGTTTCTTATACATATTAGTCGCAGTAGATTATGTTTCAAAATGGATAGAGGCAATTCCAGGTCGAAACAATGATCACAAAATAGTGATAAAGTTTTTGAAAGAAAATATTTTGAGTCGATTTGGAGTCCCTCGAGCCATAATAAGTGATGGTGGAACACATTTCTGCAACAAGCCATTTGAGTCTTTAATGAAGAAATATGGAATCACACACAAAGTTGCCACCCCTTATCACCCTCAAACAAGTGGACAAGTAGAGCTTGCTAATAGGGAGATCAAACATATTTTGGAGAAAACAGTGAACCTTAATAGGAAAAACTGGTCTTTAAGACTTAATGATGCACTTTGGGCTTATCGAACTGCTTATAAAACATCATTAGGTATGTCACCTTATAGACTAGTCTATGGAAAACCTTGTCACTTGCCTGTGGAACTTGAACATAAAGCTTATTGGGCTATTAAAGCTTTCAATTCAAATCTAGATGATGCTAGTCAACTGCGAAAATTACAAATAAATGAGCTTGAGGAAATAAGAAATGATTCATATGAAAATTCAAGAATTCATAAAGCAAGAATTAAAGAGTTTCATGATAAGAAAATACTGAGAAAAACATTCAATGTTGGTCAAAAAGTCTTGCTTTATAATTCTCGACTGCATTTATTTCCTGGAAAATTAAGATCAAGATGAAGTAGTCCTTTTATTGTGAAACATGTGTATCCATATATGGCCTACACCATCGAGAATCTAAAGAATGACAACGTTTTCAAGGTAAATGGACATCGTCTAAAAGTTTAATTTGACAATTTTTCAGTTGAACATGACTCTATTGAACTGGGTGATCCTGTATATAAAGATTGATTTTTTTTTAGTGATTTTTGCTAGTTTCTCTCACCTCGGTTAAATGGCAGATAACGGTACTCCATGACTTAATTCGGTTCTTTCAGTTTCTCACAATAACTGATATCTGTTTATATATTTGTGCAATTCTTTTAATCTCTCTTCTAATTCTCATTTGAAAATGGACACTAATCTTGAAAAATTGAAAAATTAGATGTGCAAGAATGGGATTACAAAAATTTACCATGCTAGATGTGCAAGATTGAGATTGTTAATGAATCATGGAATTCCTGGAGATATTCGTTGGTTGATTGAGAATCATAGAATTCCTGAAGATATTCGCTGGTTGATTGAAGCAAAGGTCCGATTATCAGGTGAGTCCTCTAACTCCTTCATTTCACACATGTTTGGAACAAGTAAAAGCACTTTTGCAAAGAAACGTCGTGCAAAACGACTGAAAGTCTGTCATCGATGTGCTAGATGGACTTGTAATACACAATGTCGTTCTTTAGGAATGGTATCTATAAACCGTGAAGATAAAATACAATTCATTAAGGATGAATTGAGTAAGGAGTCTTTAGATAATCTTCTATTGACTCTTGAGACGCATCCTAGTGGAGATGTGTATCGTGTAATTCATGATTTATGGCCACTATTTCATAAAGAACATGATCGACTTAGTCTTGGGAATCTGACTAAAAAAGACCATGTTTGCCAGTTTTTAAGAAAATTGGATGGGAAGCTTATCCCCGACCCATAGAGGGCGTTTAAGCCGTTCTTGGACGTAAAACCAAGGGAAGATGTAAGCCACAATCACAACTACGTGTACATACACATGCTTTTTCAAAAGTAAATAAATAAATAAATAAAGAGAGAGAGAGTGTGTGTGAGACTCCAGTTAGCCTACACATAGGTGGTATGATTGCCCTTTTAATTTCTCATTGATAAAATCCTCTCTTCCTTCCCTTCCTTTCTACTCAACCCATACATTCAACAAATATAGAAGTGTGTAGAAATGGCAAGTTCCTCAAGTAATCAAATAAAAAGTATTTATGTTTTCGGTGGATCTAGTCCTGGGAAACATCTTGGTTAGGTGCTAGCTGAGAGAAAGATTCATTTAGTGTATGGGGGAGGCAGTCTGGGGTTAATGGGAGGTGTGTCAATAACTATATTTTTAGGAGGTAGTCAAGTTTTGGGGGTGGTCCCCGAAGCTTTAGCACAAGGGGACATCATTGGAAAAACAATTGGAGAGGAACTTTAGGTCTCCACAATGTTAGCTCGAATGAATGCAATGTTTAACCATGTTGATGCCTTCAATGCTTTACCAAGTGGTCTAGGCACATTGGAAGAGATCTTTCATATTTCCTCTTGGGCCCAACTGCACATTCACCATAAACTCATAAGTTTGTTAAATGTTAATGGTTATTATGATAAGTTGTTGTTTTTTCTTGATCATGTTGTGGAACAGGAATTTCTAACATCTTCTGCACGACAAATCATAATCTCTGTTGCTACTGCTGAATAATTGATTGACCAACTACAATCTTTCATTCCTGTAATTGATCCTTCCATGAGTTGCATAAATTGGTCAACTAAGGAAAGCCGTAAAAAGCTTAGATTGGATTTGAGCCTTCATTTGTGAATCTTTGTGTCTTTTGGTTTTATTATTATGTTTTGTTGTTACTTATATTTGTTTCAGTGTATTTCAGGTTTGTCACTGTTCGTTATTTCAGGTGATATCTTCTATACTCTATCTTTCTACCTTTAAATATTGAGGACAATGTCTCGTTTTAGTTGGGGGGAGAAGCTAGTAGCTAAAAAAAAAACTGTGTTTTCTATTTCATAAAGCATATGCATAATTGTTGTTACTAGGATGGCAGAGTAAAGGAGCTCTTTTGTTAAAGTGACTCTTGAGACGCATCTTAGTAACCATTCTTAACAAGGTCTATTATAATCTTCCTGAAATATTCAGATTTACAAACTCTTGCATTGTTATTACTTAATTCTGCTCATATACTCATTTAACATATATTCTTAAACCTTAATTTTCACACATACACTTTAACATATGATGATGGGTTGTATATTGGATTATTACATTATTTATGTTCTTTTGTTAAATGTAATAACTAAGGGAAAAGGGATAGTATACAATTAAAAAA
>NW_011500912.1:0-1050 GCF_000495115.2 Populus euphratica
GGCCACCAGTTGGAGAAATCGGCAGTGCAGCCGCAGGCATGTCGGCAAAAATCGGCAGCCCCTGGTCCTGAAACTGGGGCGGTGGCAGCCATGCTACCTGTTGGAAAAATCGGCAGTGCAGCCGCAGGCGTGTCGGCAAAAATCGGCAGCCCCGACAAAATCGGCCACGTCGACAGAATGGTCTGGGGACAGCGAGCCTGGACAGCCAAGGCATGATGAAAAGGACTGCTGGTCCTGAAACTGGGGCGGTGGCAGCCATGCCACCAGTTGGAAAAATCGGCAGCGCAGACTTGGGCAGCCGGAGGCATGTCGGGGACAATCGGCAGCCCCGATGAAATCGGCCTGGTTGACAGAAGGGGCTGTGGAGGGCGAGTCTGGCCACCCAAGGCTTGATGAAAAGGACTGCTGGTCCAGAAACTGGGGCGGTGGCAGCCATGCCACCTGTTGGAAAAATCGGCTGCGCAGAGTTGGGCAGCCGCAGGCATGGCCGCAAAAATCGGCAGCCCCGTCAAAATCAGCCTGGTTGACAGAATGGGGCGGGGACGGCGAGCCTGGACAGCCAAGGCATGATGAAAAGGAGGGCTGGTCCAGAAACTGGAGTGGTGGCAGCCTTGCCACCAGTTGGAAAAATCGGCAGCGCAGAGTGGGGCTGCCGCAGGCATGTCGGGGACAATCGGCAGCCCCGACGAAATCGGCCAGTTTGACAGAAGGTGCTGTTGAGGGCGAGTCTGGCCACCCAAGGCTTGAGGAAAAAGAGGGCTGGTCCAGAAACTGGGGCGGTGGCAGCCAGGCCACCAGTTGGAAAAATCGGCAGCGCAGAGTTGTGCAGCCGCAGGCATGTCGGGGAGAATCGGCAGCCCCGACAAAATCAACCAGGTCGACAGAAGTGGCTGTGCAGGGCGAGTCTGGCCACCCCCAAGGCTTGAGGAAAAAGAGGGCTGGTCCAGAAACTTGGGCGGTGGCAGCCATGCCACCAGTTGGAAAAATCGGCAGCGCAGAGTGGGGCTGCCGCAGGCATGTCGGGGAGAATCGGCAGCCCCGGAAAAAACA
>NW_011500912.1:1118-3618 GCF_000495115.2 Populus euphratica
CTCCCCGCGGGAGAGAGGCTTGGCAGGGGGGGTTCTGGCCTGCCCCCTGCGGGAGAGAGGCTAGGCAGTGCTGGGGCCAGCCCGACGCCACTGGCCGCGGCAGGCGAGCTGCCGGGGTTCCCGCATTTGGCAAGTCATGGGTTGTGCTTTCCACATGAAATCTATCCAGTAAAATCAGCCATATTTTTCTGAGGCTGCCCACCAAATTTGGGGCCATTCCGGGTCGGTTCCTATTTTTGCGGATTTCCTCGATTTTTAAAGGTCGGGAAATTAAAAAAAATACTTCCCGACCTTGAAAAATTCTGGAAACATTAATAAAGTTGGATTGGATTTTTGCCAACCTCTGTGCAAAATTTCAGCTCAAAATACCAAGAAATGAATTTTTTAGAGGGGGGGTGACAACTGGGACCTAGTAGTGTCTCCCCCTGCCAGAGCTGCAATAACACTTATAGCTCTTTAGGGGGGTGCCCCCTGACTGGCCATGGGGCGCGCTGGCCTGGCGCCCATAGGCCTGCCGCGGGCACTTATAGCTCTTTAGGGGGGTGACCCCCGACTGGCCATGGGGAGCGCTAGCCTGCCGCGGGGGATTTGCGGGCTGCTGCCGCTGTCGGACTAAGGTGAGGGGCCTCATGGCCCGATGGCATCGATGACACTTTAAGCCTGGGACCTAGTAGTGTCTCCCCCTGCCAGAGCTGCAATAACACTTATAGCTCTTTAGGGGGGTGCCCCCCGACTGGCCATGGGGAGCGCTGGCCTGCCGCGGGGGATTTGCGGGCTGCTGCCGCTGTCGGACTAAGGTGAGGGGCCTCATGGCCCGATGGCATCGATGACCCTTTAAAAAACCACCACGCGCGCGCGCGCGCCCGCCCGCTCCCGCGTCCGCGCTGGGCGCTGGGGCGCTGGGGCCTGAGGGCCTGGGGCCCTTGGGGGCCCTTGGGCACTTGGGCGCTTGGGCGCGCGCGCGCGTCCCTGCAGCCCGCGCGGCCATGCCAGCCCACGCGGCGCTGCGGCGACAGCCCCTGCTGGCGTGCTGCCTTCCCCGCAGGGGGCTCCTTCGGGCCCGGGCGCCCTGCGTTCTGGCCTGCCCCCTGCGGGGGAGAGGCCAGGAGCGGCGCATCGCATGGACTGCCCCTGCTGGCGTGCTGCCCTCCCCGCGGGAGAGAGGCTTGGCAGAGGGCGAGAATGGCCTGCTCCCCGCGGGAGAGAGGCTTGGCAGAGGGCGAGAATGGCCTGCTCCCCGCGGGAGAGAGGCTTGGCAGAGGGCGTTCTGGCCTGCGCCCCGCGGGAGAGAGGCTTGGCAGGGGGCGTTCTGGCCTGCTCCCCGCGGGAGAGAGGCTTGGCAGAGGGCGAGGCTAGGCGCTCCGCGTTCGGGCCTGCCCCCAGCGGGAGAGAGGCTAGGCAGTGCTGGGGCCAGCCCGACGCCACTGGCCGCGGCAGGCGAGCTGCCGGGGTTCCCGCATTCCGCCAAGAAAAAGTCATGCTTTCCACATGAAATCTATCCAGTAAAATCAGACATATTTTTCTGAGGCTGCCCACCAAATTTGGGGTCATTCCGGGCCGGTTCCTATTTTTGCGTATTTCCTCGATTTTTAATGGTCGGGAAATTAAAAACAATACTTCCCGACCTTGAAAAATTCTGGAAAAATTAATAAAGTTGGATTGGATTTTTTCCAACCTCTGTGAAAAATTTCAGCTCAAAATACCAAGAAATGAAATTTTTAGAGGGGGGGTGACAACTGGGACCTAGTAGTGTCTCCCCCTGCTAGAGCTGCAATAACACTTATAGCTCTTTAGGGGGGTGCCCCCTGACTGGCCATGGGGCGCGCTGGCCTGGCGCCCATAGGCCTGCCGCGGGGGATTTGTGGGCTGCTGCTACTATCGATCTAAGGTGGGGGGCCTCGTGGCCCGAAGTATTGCCGGCATCGATGACCCGTTTTCCGGCCGGCGACGACCCGATTCCGGCCACTGTTCCCGGGACCTGCTCCAAGCCCTCGGGCGCGTTGGGGCTGCTTATCCGCGCCTGTCTGCTTGCAGCGACGTCACGGCAGCGGTGGCCGCAGCCCGTTCTCGGAAGTTGGAGGCCTGGCCGACGTGTCCGGTGCGGACCGCCGAGCTGAGGCATACAACCCCCCACATGATCGTCCCTGTTGTGTCCCCCCGCGGCCCGTTGCCTTGCCCTTCGAGATCCCGGTGACGACCCGATTCTAGCCACCGTCCCTTGGACCCGCTGCAAGCCCTCGGGCGCGTTGGGGCTGGCATATCCGCGGCTTGGGCGTGGCATTCATTTGCTGTGCTCATGCCAAGGTGCTAGCAGCTGCTGCGCGCCCGTCTACTTGCCGCGATGTCACGGGGGCGGTGGCCGCTGCCCGTGCTCGCAAGTTGGAGGCCTTGCCGATGTGGCCCGGTGCGTTCCGCTGAGCTCGAGGATGGCGGGGAGAGCTCGACGCTGGCGTGGGCGTGGCATTAAATTGCTGCGCGCGCGCCCATGTGTGGGCTGTCC
>NW_011500912.1:8618-11118 GCF_000495115.2 Populus euphratica
AGAATTTTCAAAAACCCTTCTGTTCCTTTCTTCCCATATCAAGTAAACAACAACGCTGAGGGATACTCTTTTCATTCTAGTAACAACAGCTTTTCCTTTGAGAGGAAGGCCCCGAATTGCACTGTTGATGGTGGTCATGCCTCGCCTTAGTCTAAGCCAGGATTTAACTTTCATCCACAAGATGGAGGTCCAGCTACAGGCAAAAAATAAGTGGTCGTGGTTCTCTTCATGATCCTGACAAAATACACAACTAACATCAATGTCAACGAAATGCATCCTGTCTTTTGTTCGCAGTCGCTTCAGCAAAGCAAGCCACAGGATGAAACTATGTCGCGGAAGACACCAGGGCTCCCAAACCACATTCATCCAAGAGACTGGGGTTCCTTTGGTTCTCAAGTATTCATAAGCATTAGCTGAAAAAAGCTATGTAGAATTAGCCCAACTTTGCAACATGGAGATAACTGCTGGTTGCCCTCCACAGTCATCAAGGAGATGGTCGCGAAGTTTAATGAAAGATTTCCATAAGGGGGAGGAGGTTTGTTGCAAGGGAACTGTCCAGATGTTAGTGTCTTGCAAATAAAAATGGTGCACCCAACGAATCCAAATAGAGTAAGCTTTTAGATGAATATTCCATAGCTGCTTCACAAGAAAGCAATTGTTCCTTGCTTTAATGTCAAATAAACCAAGACCTCCTTCAGCTTTTGGCAGGCAGATGTTTTTCCAAGCAACCAATGCAGATGCATTCCTAACTGTATTACCAGTCCAGAGAAAGTTCCTGCAAATACAAGTAATTTGATTGATAACACTCTCTGGAAGGGGAAAGATACTAAGCCAAAATTGAACCATTCCAGATAAAACAGAGCCAATTAGTTCCAGCCGCCCAGCATAAGATAAGTTTTTCCCCATCCAGCTTTGAATAGCAGTTTCAAGTTGATGCAGGAGGGGATAGAACTGGCTAGCCAGAAGCTTGTGGGGGCTGAGAGGGACCCTAAGGTATTTGAAGGGGAAGCTGCCTTCTGAGAAACCAGAATCTTGGAGGATAGTTTGTTTCAAGCTGTCGCCAACACCACCAAAATATATAGAGGATTTTGATGGATTAATATGAAGTCCTGAAGCTTGGCCGAAAGCTTGAAGCTGCTCAACCAGAATTTGGACAGAGGAACAATCCCCTCGGCATAATAAGAGAACATCATCAGCAAATGCAAGATGACAAATATGATGAGGCGCACACTTTGGGTGAAAGTGAAAAGCTTGTTGTTGACTGGCCATTCCCAGCATACGGGAGAAGTATTCCATACATATTAGGAAGAGATAGGGAGAGAGAGGGTCGCCTTGCCGAACTCCACATTTTCCAGGGAAGAAACCATAAAGATTGCCATTAACAGCAATAGAATAGGAGGGGGTTTCCACACAAAGCATCACTAGATGAACAAATCGCTGGGGGAAACCTAATAGATGGAGGAGAGTTCTAAGAAAAGGCCATTGCACTGAATCAAATGCTTTCTTGAAGTTAACTTTAATGAGGCATTGGGGGGAGGTCCTCTTCCTACCATAATGCCGGAGTAATTCTTGAGTCAGATTAATGTTATCAATCATGCTTCTCCCACCAAGGAAAGCGTTTTGAGATGGATTAATGATACCTTGGAGGGCACATCGTAGCCGTCCTGCAAGAATTTTGGAGATGACTTTGTAAACCACGTTGCAACATGAAATGGGCCAAAAGTCATTTGCAGAATTAACATTAGCAGATTTTGGAACTAGAGCAATAATGGAATGATTGATCTGCTTTAGAATCCGTCCAGAGGAAAAGAAATCCTTGACTGCTGCACAAAAATCAGCTCCCACAATATCCCATGACTGTTTGAAAAAAAGAGAAGAGAATCCATCAGGGCCAGGAGCTTTATTGTTTCCAACATTGAAGAGAGCTTCCTTGATGGCTTCATTGGTGACAGGAGTGAGAAGAAAATCAGATTGATTAGTATCCAGACAGGGGCCACTATGAACAATTTCCTCATCAATAGGAGTTATAGTCGAGGAGGTGCCAAGAAGACTCTGATAGAAATGGAGAAATTCAGCACCAACTTCATCTATAGTAGTAGTTAGATCCCCGTTGCTACACTGAAGAGCAGGAAAGAAGCTTTTCCTATGTCTGTGGCTCATTAGAGCATGAAAAAAACTTGTACCTCTATCACTGTCCTTGAAAAAAGTGCACTTCAGCTTCTGAGAGAAGAAGGCCTTCTCAGCAGATTTAAGATTAAGAAGATTAGTCTTAACTGCATTAACCCGGTTTAGGAGAGATATATCATCTCTGGAATCATGCAAGAGGTGTTGGTATTGCTCCAAGTCAGCCTCCATTCTAGCAACTCTCTCTGAGATGTGGCTGAAATGCAACTTGTTTAGACTCTTTAGGGGTTGTTTTAAAGATTTGAGCTTCCTACACAAGATAAACATGGGAGAGCCTTCGATTTGGAGTTGCCATCCATCAGAAATCAGGCCTGCA
>NW_011500912.1:31118-33618 GCF_000495115.2 Populus euphratica
CACCAGTTGGAAAAATCGGCAGCGCAGACTCGGGCAGCCGGAGGCATGTCGGGGACAATCGGCAGCCCCGATGAAATCGGCCTGGTTGGCAGAAGGGGCTGTGGAGGGCGAGCCTGGGCACCCAAGGCTTGAGGAAAAAGAGGGCTGGTCCTGAAACTGGGGCGGTGGCAGCCATGCCACCTGTTGGAAAAATCGGCAGCGCAGACTTGGGCAGCCGCAGGCATGTCAGCAAAAATCGGCAGCCCTGATGAAATCGGCCAAGTCGACCGAATTGGCTGCGGACGGCGAGGCTTGACTGGCAAGGCTTGACGAAGACGAGGGCTGGTCCAGAAACTGGGGCGGTGGCAGCGATGCCACCGGATTGAAAAATCGGCAGCGCAGATTTGTGCAGCTGCAGGCATGTCGGGAAAAATCGGCAGCGCACACTGTTTGACGCCGTGCCGGCCAGGCCAGGCGGGAAAATTCATCAATGTGTCAGGCTGATGAAAACGAGGTGTGCCGCGGACAACGGCGGCCTCCACGCACATGCCAATTCGGCAGCGCGCAACGGCTTGGGTCCGAACTTGGCAAGTCATGGGTTGTGCTTTCCACATGAAATCTATCCAGTAAAATCAGCCATATTTTTCTGAGGCTGCCCACCAAATTTGGGGCCATTCCGGGCCGGTTCCTGCCACCAGTTGGAAAAATCGGCAGCGCAGAGTGGGGCTGCCGCAGGCATGTCGGGGACAATCGGCAGCCCCGATGAAATCAGCCAGGTCGACAGAATGGGCCGAGGAGGGCGAGCCTGGACACCCAAGGAATGACGAAAATGAGGGCGGGTCCAGAAACTGGGGGCGGTGGCAGCCGGGCAACCAGATGGAAAAATCGGCAGCGCAGAGTTGTGCAGCCGCAGGCATGTCGGGGAGAATCGGCAGCCCAGACTAAATCAGCCCGGTCGACAGAAGTGGCTGTGCAGGGCGAGTCTGGCCACCCCCAAGGCTTGAGGAAAAAGAGGGCTGGTCCAGAAACTTGGGCGGTGGCAGCCATGCCACCAGTTGGAAAAATCGGCAGCGCAGAGTGGGGCTGCCGCAGGCATGTCGGGGAGAATCGGCAGCCCCGACGAAATCGGCCAGGTTGACAGAATGGGCTGTGCAGGGCGAGTGTGGCCATCCAAGGCTTGATGAAAAAGGGGGCCGGCCCAGAAACTGGCGCGGTGGCAGCCATGCCACCAGTTGGAAAAATCGGCAGCGCAGAGTGGGGCTGCCGCAGGCATGTCGGGGAAAATCGGCAGCCCCGACGAAATCGGCCACGTTGAAAGAAGGGGCTGTGGAGGGCGAGTCTGGCCACCCAAGGCTTGATGAAAAAGAGGGCTGGTCCAGAAACTGGGGCGGTGGCAGCCATGCTACCTGTTGGAAAAATCGGCAGTGCAGCCGCAGGCGTGTCGGCAAAAATCGGCAGCCCCGACAAAATCGGCCACGTCGACAGAATGGTCGGGGGACAGCGAGCCTGGACAGCCAAGGCATGAGGAAAAGGACTGCTGGTCCTGAAACGGGGGCGGTGGCAGCCATGCCACCAGTTGGAAAAATCGGCAGCGCAGAGGGGGGCTGCCGCAGGGATGTGGGGGAGAATCGGCAGCCCCGACGAAATCGGCCAGGGCGACAGAATGGGCTGTGCAGGGCGAGTGTGGCCACCCAAGGCTTGATGAAAAAGGGGGCCGGCCCAGAAACTGGGGCGGTGGCAGCCATGCCACCAGTTGGAAAAATCGGCAGTGCAGCCGCAGGCATGTCGGCATAAATCGGCAGCCCCGACAAAATCGGCCACGGCGGCAGAATGGTCTGGGGGCAGCGAGCCTGGACAGCCAAGGCATGATGAAAAGGACTGCGGGTCCTGAAACGGGGGCGGGGGCAGCCATGCCACCAGATGGAAAAATCGGCAGGGCAGCCGCAGGCATGTCGGGGAGAATCGGCAGCCCCGATGAAAACGGCCTGGGTGGCAGAAGGGGCTGTGGAGGGCGAGCCCGGGCACCCAAGGCTTGATGGAAAAGGGGGCCGGGCCCAGAACCGGGGGCGGTGGCAGCCATGCCCCCAGTTGGAAAAATCGGCAGCGCAGACTCGGGCAGCCGGAGGCATGTCGGGGACAATCGGCAGCCCCGATGAAATCGGCCTGGTTGGCAGAAGGGGCTGTGGAGGGCGAGCCTGGGCACCCAAGGCTTGAGGAAAAAGAGGGCTGGTCCTGAAACTGGGGCGGTGGCAGCCATGCCACCTGTTGGAAAAATCGGCAGCGCAGACTTGGGCAGCCGCAGGCATGTCAGCAAAAATCGGCAGCCCTGATGAAATCGGCCAAGTCGACCGAATTGGCTGCGGACGGCGAGGCTTGACTGGCAAGGCTTGACGAAGACGAGGGCTGGTCCAGAAACTGGGGCGGTGGCAGCGATGCCACCGGATTGAAAAATCGGCAGCGCAGATTTGTGCAGCTGCAGGCATGTCGGGAAAAATCGGCAGCGCAGACTGTTTGACGCCGT
>NW_011500912.1:43618-46118 GCF_000495115.2 Populus euphratica
ACCCCCAAGGCTTGAGGAAAAAGAGGGCTGGTCCAGAAACTTGGGCGGTGGCAGCCATGCCACCAGTTGGAAAAATCGGCAGCGCAGAGTGGGGCTGCCGCAGGCATGTCGGGGACAATCGGCAGCCCCGATGAAATCAGCCAGGTCGACAGAATGGGCCGAGGAGGGCGAGCCTGGACACCCAAGGAATGACGAAAATGAGGGCGGGTCCAGAAACTGGGGGTGGTGGCAGCCAGGCCACCAGTTGGAAAAATCGGCAGTGCAGCCGCAGGCATGTCGGGGAGAATCGGCAGCCCAGACTAAATCAGCCCGGTCGACAGAAGTGGCTGTGCAGGGCGAGTCTGGCCACCCCCAAGGCTTGAGGAAAAAGAGGGCTGGTCCAGAAACTGGGGCGGTGGGAGCCATGCCACCAGCTGGAAAAATCGGCAGCGCAGAGTGGGGCTGCCGCAGGCATGTCGGGGAGAATCGGCAGCCCCGATGAAATCGGCCAGGTCGACAGAATGGGCTGAGGAGGGCGAGCCTGGACTCCCAAGGCTCGATGAAAAAGGGGGCCGGCCCAGAAACTGGTGCGGTGGCAGCCATGCCACCAGTTGGAAAAATCGGCAGCGCAGACTCGGGCAGCCGGAGGCATGTCGGGGACAATCGGCAGCCCCGATGAAATCGGCCTGGTTGGCAGAAGGGGCTGTGGAGGGCGAGCCTGGGCACCCAAGGCTTGAGGAAAAAGAGGGCTGGTCCTGAAACTGGGGCGGTGGCAGCCATGCTACCTGTTGGAAAAATCGGCAGTGCAGCCGCAGGCATGTCGGCATAAATCGGCAGCCCCGAAAAAATCGGCCACGTCGACAGAATGGTCTGGGGACAGCGAGCCTGGACACCCAAGGCATGATGAAAAGGACTGCTGGTCCTGAAACTGGGGCGGTGGCAGCCATGCCACCAGTTGGAAAAATCGGCAGCGCAGAGTGGGGCAGCCGGAGGCATGTCGGGGACAATCGGCAGCCCCGATGAAATCGGCCTGGTTGGCAGAAGGGGCTGTGGAGGGCGAGCCTGGGCACCCAAGGCTTGAGGAAAAAGAGGGCTGGTCCTGAAACTGGGGCGGTGGCAGCCATGCCACCTGTTGGAAAAATCGGCAGCGCAGACTTGGGCAGCCGCAGGCATGTCAGCAAAAATCGGCAGCCCTGATGAAATCGGCCAAGTCGACCGAATTGGCTGCGGACGGCGAGGCTTGACTGGCAAGGCTTGACGAAGACGAGGGCTGGTCCAGAAACTGGGGCGGTGGCAGCGATGCCACCGGATTGAAAAATCGGCAGCGCAGATTTGTGCAGCTGCAGGCATGTCGGGAAAAATCGGCAGCGCAGACTGTTTGACGCCGTGCCGGCCAGGCCAGGCGGGAAAGTTCATCAATGTGTCAGGCTGATGAAAACGAGGTGTGCCGCGGACAACGGCGGCCTCCACGCACATGCCAATTCGGCAGCGCGCAACGGCTTGGGTCCGAACTTGGCAAGTCATGGGTTGTGCTTTCCACATGAAATCTATCCAGTAAAATCAGCCATATTTTTCTGAGGCTGCCCACCAAATTTGGGGCCATTCCGGGCCGGTTCCTATTTTTGCGGATTTCCTCGATTTTTAATGGTCGGGAAATTAAAAAAAATACTTCCCGACCTTGAAAAATTCTGGAAACATTAATAAAGTTGGATTGGATTTTTGCCAACCTCTGTGCAAAATTTCAGCTCAAAATACCAAGAAATGAATTTTTTAGAGGGGGGGTGACAACTGGGACCTAGTAGTGTCTCCCCCTGCCAGAGCTGCAATAACACTTATAGCTCTTTAGGGGGGTGCCCCCTGACTGGCCATGGGGCGCGCTGGCCTGGCGCCCATAGGCCTGCCGCGGGGGATTTGTGGGCTGCTGCTACTATCGATCTAAGGTGGGGGGCCTCGTGGCCCGAAGTATTGCCGGCATCGATGACCCGTTTTCCGGCCGGCGACGACCCGATTCCGGCCACTGTTCCCGGGACCCGCTCCAAGCCCTCGGGCGCGTTGGGGCTGCTTATCCGCGGCGGGGGCGTGGCATTCATTTGCCGTGCTCGTGCCAAGGTGCTGGCAGCCGCTGCGCGCCCGTTTGCTTGCTGCGACGTCACGGCAGCGGTGGCCGCAGCCCGTTCTCGGAAGTTGGAGGCCTGGCCGACGTGTCCGGTGCGGACCGCCGAGCTGAGGCATACGGCCCCCCACGTGATCGTCCCTGTTGTGTCCCCCCGCGGCCCGTTGCCTGTCCCTTCGAGATCCTCCGCGTCCCCCCCGCGGCCCGTTGCTTGTCCCTTCGAGATCCCGGTGACGACCCGATTCTAGCCACCGTCCCTTGGACCCGCTGCAAGCCCTCGGGCGCGTTGGGGCTGGCATATCCGCGGCTTGGGCGTGGCATTCATTTGCTGTGCTCGTGCCAAGGTGCTGGCAGCTGCTGCGCGCCCGTCTGCTTGCCGCGATGTCACGGGGGCGGTGGCTGCTGCCC
>NW_011500912.1:63618-66118 GCF_000495115.2 Populus euphratica
GCAGCGCAGAGGGGGGCCGCCGCAAGGCGGTGGCAGCCATGCCACCAGTTGGAAAAATCGGCAGCGCAGAGTTGGGCTGCCGCAGGCATGTCGGGGAGAATCGGCAGCCCAGACTAAATCAGCCCGGTCGACAGAAGTGGCTGTGCAGGGCGAGTCTGGCCACCCCCAAGGCTTGAGGAAAAAGAGGGCTGGTCCAGAAACTTGGGCGGTGGCAGCCATGCCACCAGTTGGAAAAATCGGCAGCGCAGAGTTGTGCAGCCGCAGGCATGTCGGCAAGAATCGGCAGCCCCGTCTAAATCAGCCAGGTCGACAGAATGGGCCGAGGAGGGCGAGCCTGGACACCCAAGGAATGACGAAAATGAGGGCGGGTCCAGAAACTGGGGGCGGTGGCAGCCAGGCCACCAGTTGGAAAAATCGGCAGCGCAGAGTGGGGCTGCCGCAGGCATGTCGGGGAGAATCGGCAGCCCAGACTAAATCAGCCCGGTCGACAGAAGTGGCTGTGCAGGGCGAGTCTGGCCACCCCCAAGGCTTGAGGAAAAAGAGGGCTGGTCCAGAAACTTGGGCGGTGGCAGGCATGCCACCAGTTGGAAAAATCGGCAGCGCAGAGTGGGGCTGCCGCAGGCATGTGGGGGAGAATCGGCAGCCCCGATGAAATCGGCCAGGTCGACAGAATGGGCTGAGGAGGGCGAGCCTGGACTCCCAAGGCTTGATGAAAAAGGGGGCCGGCCCAGAAACTGGCGCGGTGGCAGCCATGCCACCAGTTGGAAAAATCGGCAGCGCAGAGTGGGGCTGCCGCAGGCATGTCGGGGAAAATCGGCAGCCCCGACGAAATCGGCCACGTTGAAAGAAGGGGCTGTGGAGGGCGAGTCTGGCCACCCAAGGCTTGATGAAAAAGAGGGCTGGTCCAGAAACTGGGGCGGTGGCAGCCATGCTACCTGTTGGAAAAATCGGCAGTGCAGCCGCAGGCGTGTCGGCAAAAATCGGCAGCCCCGACAAAATCGGCCACGTCGACAGAATGGTCTGGGGGCAGCGAGCCTGGACAGCCAAGGCTTGATGAAAAAGGGGGCGGGCCCAGAAACGGGGGCGGTGGCAGCCATGCCACCACTTGGAAAAATCGGCAGCGCAGAGTGGGGCTGCCGCAGGCATGTCGGCATAAATCGGCAGCCCCGACAAAATCGGGCACGTCGACAGAATGGTCTGGGGGCAGCGAGCCTGGACAGCCAAGGCTTGATGAAAAAGGGGGCCGGCCCAGAAACTGGGGCGGTGGCAGCCATGACACCAGTTGGAAAAATCGGCAGTGCAGCCGCAGGCATGTCGGCATAAATCGGCAGCCCCGACAAAATCGGCCACGTCGACAGAATGGTCTGGGGACAGCGAGCCTGGACAGCCAAGGCTTGATGAAAAAGGGGGCCGGCCCAGAAACTGGGGCGGTGGCAGCCATGCCACCAGTTGGAAAAATCGGCAGCGCAGACTCGGGCAGCCGGAGGCATGTCGGGGACAATCGGCAGCCCCGATGAAATCGGCCTGGTTGGCAGAAGGGGCTGTGGAGGGCGAGCCTGGGCACCCAAGGCTTGAGGAAAAAGAGGGCTGGTCCTGAAACTGGGGCGGTGGCAGCCATGCCACCTGTTGGAAAAATCGGCAGCGCAGACTTGGGCAGCCGCAGGCATGTCAGCAAAAATCGGCAGCCCTGATGAAATCGGCCAAGTCGACCGAATTGGCTGCGGACGGCGAGGCTTGACTGGCAAGGCTTGACGAAGACGAGGGCTGGTCCAGAAACTGGGGCGGTGGCAGCGATGCCACCGGATTGAAAAATCGGCAGCGCAGATTTGTTCAGCTGCAGGCATGTCGGGAAAAATCGGCAGCGCAGACTGTTTGACGCCGTGCCGGCCAGGCCAGGCGGGAAAATTCATCAATGTGTCAGGCTGATGAAAACGAGGTGTGCCGCGGACAACGGCGGCCTCCACGCACATGCCAATTCGGCAGCGCGCAACGGCTTGGGTCCGAACTTGGCAAGTCATGGGTTGTGCTTTCCACATGAAATCTATCCAGTAAAATCAGCCATATTTTTCTGAGGCTGCCCACCAAATTTGGGGCCATTCCGGGCCGGTTCCTATTTTTGCGGATTTCCTCGATTTTTAATGGTCGGGAAATTAAAAAAAATACTTCCCGACCTTGAAAAATTCTGGAAAAATTAATAAAGTTGGATTGGATTTTTGCCAACCTCTGTGCAAAATTTCAGCTCAAAATACCAAGAAATGAATTTTTTAGAGGGGGGGTGACAACTGGGACCTAGTAGTGTCTCCCCCTGCCAGAGCTGCAATAACACTTATAGCTCTTTAGGGGGGTGCCCCCTGACTGGCCATGGGGCGCGCTGGCCTGGCGCCCATAGGCCTGCCGCGGGGGATTTGTGGGCTGCTGCTACTATCGATCTAAGGTGGGGGGCCTCGTGGCCCGAAGTATTGCCGGCATCGATGACCCGTTTTCCGGCCGGCGACGACCC
>NW_011500885.1:0-36311 GCF_000495115.2 Populus euphratica
CAACATGGCAACAATATTTTTTTATCAATAATTTAATTAGTTTCCTCTAATATTTGCTCAAGATGTGCATATCCCTCTTCTAATGACATATATGTCTCTCTCTTTATTTTTTAGCTCTTTTTCCTAAAATGTTTGTGCTTCATGTTTTGTGCCAACAGGAACATTAACTAACTTGTTTTTGTCTTTTAAACTTCCTAGTAATTTTGATTTCTTTGTTAGTGCCATAATTCTAAAGAATTAATTTGACACTCCCACTAATCACCAATTGTTTGATATATGTTCTTTTATGTCTGCCTCAACTAAAGGACTTTGCAACTTAATATTGGAGTTTTAAGTTAACTGGTTCAAACTTGGGAGTTCTAAGTTAATTTGTTCTAACTCTGGATTTAGTCCTAAATCTACCCATGTAATTCAAAAGTTGTATTCTTGTATTACAAGAGTATCAATATGACTTAATCCACTTCACACAAACAATAGTTCAACTTAAGAAATAATTAAATAATTAAAATAACTTGAACATAAAGTAAATTCAATAACTTAGAAAATAGATACTTATATTCATAGAATTATGATTACATCCATTATTTGAAACTCTCGGATAATGAAACATTTTTGTGGTATTTTTTATTTTTAGATTTGAAATTACAAGCCTCCTTAACTATTGCTCACTTAGTTATCGCTTATTTTTTTATCGCCTACAAAGTTATCGCCTATAAAATTATTGCTTGCAATCTATCGCCTATTAATTTTAGATTTGAAAGATCCTGGGAACTTAATAAAACTATAATACAGTAATTTAAGTTTTTGTTAAGTTACTTGTGGACTTCATGTTCCTAGTCATTTGCCTTGTATAGTCTAGTGATATCAACTTTCAGTAATCTCTCATTTCTTGTATGTCAATAATAACTTTCATGTTTTAGAGTTTTTACCATAATCTCACAAGCATAGAAGTTATTTCTGCCTCTTAATTTACATAGTTTATTATAATTGCTCACATTATACTTATGTACATGTTCTTTATATATATATATATATATAGATACACACACTCTTGTTTTCTAAGTTTTTCTTGATTGTCCAATTATCAGATAATTATCTTTTAACTTTATATATATCTCATTTCATATTTTGATTCAGCCATAGCATGCAATTGATTTTCCTAGGTTGCCATGTTGCATCAATTTAACATATTAAATTTACAGATAGGAGATATGAATCGGGGAAAATATTAAGATGATAAAGAAATATGCTACAAAGAAAGAAACATATTTTTGAGTAAGTACAGTTCAATTTTTAGGAAGACACGAGTTTTATTCCTTATTAGTGATGTGGTAGCATCTTCAGAATCAGAAGGTGCCTTATTCGGTAGTTCCAACTACGGAAACAATAATGTAATGAATCTAAGCGAAGCATCTACAGCATTTTGAGCAGCCAGGGATGCAAAGATGTCTGCTTCGTTGGAAACTGCAGAACCCCCACCTGCTAAATCAGACAGGGCCCTAATTGCAATGAATGGAATCTGTTGTTGATGACAAACCAAGGCAACTGCAGCACTTTCCATGTCGATTGGAGTAATATTGAATTTAGAGTTGAGGAATTCACGATAAGCACTGTTATCAACAAAAGCATTTGCACTAGCCCCATTCTTAACTCTCACCGCTCTCGGTGCTCTTGGTAAACAGGTTGAACTAACACATCCCTGAAACGTCATCCCCTGGTGCATGTTGCAAAACCAAATTATTGACTTTATTGTTAATCAGCTTAATAGGAAATAAAATTAGAAAGAAAGGTTCAGCTCTAATACCTCAATTCTCTTTGCGACTTTAAAGTAATGCTTGTTGACAGGAACCCAGAAGGAATGCTGCCTAACTTCTGGAATTCCATCTGCTGGAAATACCTCTTCTGGTTGGTACCAAACATTGTTTAAGAAGTTATCTATAGGCTTCCCATTTTCTGAGGCATTTTGGTAGTTGGCAAATCTTAGATAACCGATTTCCCTGGTGTAGTCTCCATTAGATTCTAAGGCCAGTTCTTCACTAGTCCCATCTCCATATCTCTACTCATTTTCAAATGAAGAAAAGAGTTATTGACTTGATGAACTAATTAAATAAAAGCTTAAACGAGAGTAAAGCAAAGCAGAATATGTTGTTGTAATGATAAAATTTAATATAAAAAAAAAGAAATTGAAGAATATGTTGCCGGGAAAAGTCTTGTGATGTTAATAATAGTTTGCCTGTTTGACAATCGCCTAGAAAATCAGGGCATTACAGCAATAATTATATAGCAGAAACCAGGGCAGCTCCCCCATCAAGAAGATTCTACAATACAACTTCAAAATAAAAAAGAAACAAAGGACGGTGTTGATATTGTTATTTGTCAAAGAATCATGAGAAAGAGGAATATGGGGGACTGCCGTTCAACCTCTGGATGCCTACTGTTTAGTTTTCAATTCTAATAGTTGGAGGATTATTGAATATGTTAGAAAAGCAATTAAAAAAAAAAACAGAGAGATAATAGGCATTTTAGATTGGATAAATTTTACAATTGAATGTCTATTTTTTTTAATATTTTTTTTTCCAAGTGTAGCAATCTCTTGAAGGACAACACTCAATGATATTTTTCTTATTCAAAACTCTTGCCTGTCGTCTCCTCTCTTCCTCTGTATTCAACCTTTTCCCTCTCCTCAATTGCCTGGACATCAATATTCTTACTTTACTTCTTTGACTATCCCCAATCCATGTCAATCTATATCCCTATCCCCAAATCAAATAGTACTTCGTTTTGTTATCTTTATTTTTTAATTCTCCCTCTCTCCGTTCTATATATATATATAGAGAGAGAGGGAGAATTAAAAAATAAAGATAACAAAACGAAGTATATAAAGAATTTTATTAGAATTTTCACACATACTAAAAAAAAAAAAACGGTGTCCAGTCATTTATTATTTTATTGTATTTACTACAATATATTTTAAAATTAAATGTAATTAAAACATATATGGGTATAATTTAAAAAGGGTATACTCAATTCTTTAAGTTATATATATATTGTTTGGATATCTAAAAAAGAAAAGAAAAGTACTGTCTTTAATGGATGGAAAGAGTAGATTTCTTAAATCAAAATTACTATTTTCTGAATCCATTAATTTTCATTGAATGCCACTAAGAAAATAACGAAAACTGCCAAAAATTCACTTGTTAGACTTTCAGTAGTTGAAATAATAAATAAATAAATTAAAAACTAAACATTCGGTTGTAAAAATCATTAAAGTTTAGATACTTATATGTCTCTTAATCATAAAACTTAAATGAGAATAGGGAATTTCAGTTTTCTTTTCTAAACAATTTCTTAATTCAATCCTATAGCAGTACTTTGCATTAATTAAGTATATTAATAAGCAGGCAGTACTGATAGACAGAAACGAGAACAAACCAGTTCCGGAAAAAAAAAAAAAAAAAAGAAACATAAAGGGGAACTGGAGAAATGGTTTTACTGTATTCCTTCCATAAAGGGGAACTGGAGAAATGGTTCTACTGTATTCCTTCCTACCTGCCAATTCCAAAGGCCTGTGTGTGCCCAGTATCGTGGGATAGTCACATCTCCAATTTGGAGTTGAGGATTTGCATTTCCTGCAATTCCATAGTGGAGGACACCTTTCACCTTAAATAGAATTAGCAGTAACTGTGTGGTGATGCCTGCATTCAGCTACACAAATAAGAAAACAAGATAAATTTCTACACAAACCTAAATGTATTAAACATGTATGGATTAGGAAAATAGGATCATCATTATCCCATACCATGCTTAATCCAGTCATAACTATTATAACCTTTTCATTTTCTACCTTCCCAAACCTAAATCTTCTTCCTGTGGGGATCCAAAGTGAAAAAAGAAATATATAATTAGTATAATTAAGGAACACAAATCAAGAAGAACCACTTCACATCAGTCATATCACCCGTGTTATAGGTAAGATTCCAAATTAATTTTTAATGTAAAAAAAAATAACATTATAAACATAACATTATAAATGTATTTTCTAAAAAAATATATATAATATAGAAATGAGGAATGAAAAGATAGAAAAATAATGTTTACACTTAATAAAATAAATTAAAAAAATATATAAACTAACAAACTAAAAAAGAGTTGTTAATACTTATTAAAATTTAAAGTGGGAAACTAGTCTTTCTAGTAAGAAGCATAAATAAATATTTTACCTAACTTGTTTTTTTTATTTTATATATTTTATTTTATTTATTCTAGTTGATAAAAACAAATAATTTTTGTTTTTATAAAAAATTCATGCAAACACAACTGATCTATATAAAATATAAAATGAAAAAAAAAATAGAGATTAATTACAACAATCTCTTTAAAATATTATAAAATTACAAAAACAATTTAAAAGATTTAAATTAAGCAATTTAAAAGACAAATGAGATGGTATTAACAAAATTATAAATAAAACATTAATAAGAAAAAGCCAGATGTTATTGGATTTAGTGAATCAAGTCTAGTTGTCTAGTTTATTTTAACGGACAACACATCAATTTGTTTAGTTGAAACACTTATTTTTCTATCTAATTTTACTTTCAAACACTTCAAAAATATCATAAAAATCTTAATAAATTCATTTCAATGTAAAAACATTCTATAGCCACTGTGAAAAATTAAAAAATTAAACGAAATATAAAAAAATATAAATCTAATTTTTTTTTTTGTGATATGGTTGAAAGTCAAAACTATTTAAACTTCTTTTATAAAGATGAATATATTGATATAAAAAAAATTATATATTCAAAATATAATTGGGTGGACACTTTCTCTTTTCTTTGATTAACAGTAACATAAAAATTTATAATGTTTTGAATCAAATAATAAAACAATAAAGATGAAATATCAGTGGCATAAACTTTCAAGAGATAAAAATAAACTTTTTCACTTCTCTTAAACAGTTAAAAAAAAACCCCATTTGGTGTTTTATTTTATTTTTTCGGTTGATTTTTAACTATAACATATAATTCTATTTTATAATAATCCTCATGCGACTTTCCGAACAAATCATATCCTAGCTAGAAAGGTTTTCATAATCTCTTTGGATCTCTTATTCGTTATAAAAAATAAAAGAAATTACTTGCAAGAATTCCATCAACAATAACTTAAGATATGCTTGTATTTTTGGAAAAATAGATGTAAGGAAATGTTAATATCAATATCTGCATGAGAATAGAACTATGAAGATCTAAAGAAATTAATTCTCAAAACCCAGAAGATGATTACAATGATCATGCTAAAAGCAACCTTAGCTGAAAAATATACATAAATAGTAGTAATTTATTGGTGGTTACCGAAATAGTCCAAGTAAGGAACTTTGAGATCAGCTACAAAACTTGGAGACTGGAGAAGAGGGTTCATCTCAAAGCTATTCGGCACTATAATTCCTAAGTAGGGACCCTTCTCATTCACTCTATCAATCTCTTGCATTGTAGCTGTTGAAATTGCACCATAGGCTCTCCCACTAGTTGAGCTGCAAACCCCCCAAACCAAAATAACAAACCCCAGCATTATCACCTTCAAATGCTTCCTCATTATTCTCTTTTCCTCCACTTTAAAAGAAATCCTTCAAGGTTTACAACATCACGCATGCGGCATGCCCATATATGTTGATATTTCATTGAATCGGTCAATAGAAACGTAACGAAGATAGTCATGGTCCATAGTACGGGTTGTGTGAATTCGACGTGGCATAAGAACGTGCAGCTTTGATTTCAAGGAGGTTATCTAGGGAAGTCGGAACCTTGAATAAGCCGCCACGCGTTTGGATGTTCTGAGTCAATAAAGGAAGCCACGTTTTCATCCGTGTCCATGCATTTCTTTAATTCTAGTTATCTATGCAGCGGCGGAGCCACGTAGAAACAAAAGGACAATTGCCCCTGTAATTTATTTTTAAAATATTTTTTATATTAGGATATTAATATAATAGTATGGCAAGAGGTTGATATACGTCGTTATTACTGTTGACTTGTATATAATAAATAATATATATAATATGTGTGCAGCACTCCAGCTTATTTCTTATTTCCCCAAACGTTTTTTCATTTTTTTTAACTATTCGAGAGCATTTTTACTTATTTTCAGCTGCTGTTATCGCCTTTCTTCCTTGTACAAATTTTTTTTCAAGTCCAGTTAAGCAATTTTAGGTAATTTTTTATTTTTTATTTGTTTTATTATTTAATTTTAATTTTATTCTTTTATAATTAGTTATTGAAAATATAAGAGTTTATAATAATTTAAAGGTTTTGATATATATAATATTTTGAATCAATTAAAGGTGAATGATAGTGAATTAGATTGCAAGATTTTGAATAATAGGTATTGATTTGATTGTTTGGAATTAATTAAAAGTTATATCATTTTCAATTAAATTGGTTACAATATAGAACTAAATTTTTTTATAAGATGAACATGCAAACATTCCAATTATTGACAGCAAGTAAAGATTAATATTTGCATAATTAAAATTATTTTATCTTGAGATTGATTCTTTTTAGGATGTTAATTTCCTTGTGCTTTTCTATAAAATAATCAGGACAAATGATTAAATAATTTATATTTTAGTTGTTTTTTTTTCTCTTTTTTGTTTTCATCAAGCAATTTATGTTTTGTAGGAGAAGAATTAAGATGTGGGTGCAAGCTTGATTTTAATTAGTGGTTGAGAAAAAAACATTTTTTTTGTTTTTAAAAATAATTTGTCATGATAAATTTAGACTATCAATCTTGATCCATATCCATGTATTATGTACAATATGCTATATGATAATGGGGTGTGAAATGAGTTTTGATGAATTGATATGAATTGATTTTCATATGGAAGTTTTATAATTATTATGTAACTCAATTAAATTTTGTTAGTATAAAAACTCAAAGAGAATAATTATAATGTAAGTTTTCTCATTTTAAAAGTATTTAAAAATTAATTTTCTTTTATATAAGTTAGTATATTTGTTTCAAATTGATTTCTAACGCATGTCTACATAATATAGTATTTGTTAATAATTTACCTCCTCATTTAAAAACATCTGACTCTGCCACTATCTTCATGTCTAATGTTATTTAATTTCATTATTAATTTCATAATCCAATTTTAGACACTGATTTTTTTAATAATAATGCATATGTATTTTTATTTAAAAAAATCAAAAATATAAAATCCAAAAATATTTTGAAAACATGAGGAGAAAGACTTTTAAGCTGCAATAGGCTAAAATGCCATAAGAATAGTCAAATCAAGATATCTTGACAATATGAGATAAAGAAAGAAAGAAAATTCATGTTGAAATCCAAACTTGATGAAAATTAGAAGAATTAATTAAGTTTAAGGACTTAATTAAACTTCTAATAGATTAATTTTATGAATTCAATTAAGGATTTCATTGGAAAAAAAAATTTTGGAGGCCTAATTCGAATCAACTTACAAAAATTAGAAGATTAAAGACACAATTGAAACTTTAAAAGGTTGAATTGATAAAATCAAGGGTTCAATTATAAGAAATTTAAAATTTAAAGGCTAAAAGGGGGCCAAATTGAAAAAATCAAGACCAAGGACCTTCTACAAAATGCACGCAATATGAGGGATTGTAGCAAACTTTTCCAGGGACTAAATTGAAAAAAAATCAAAGTCTAAGGATTCATTAGGGACTAAATTGAAAATCATGAGCTATTTTGTCAAAGGCTCCAAATTTAAGGGAATTTTTGGTAGGGGTCTAATTGCATAAAATTAGTTAGTTTTATTTTAATTAAGGATATTTAAACTTAAATCAAAATAATAGGGATTAATTTAAAATTTATGAAAATCCCAATTAGAAAACCTTAATTTTTAAGGTTTAAGCAAGTAACATGTCCTGCACTTTTAATAAAGAGATTGTATAATAAGTCAATTATCCCTATTTTATTGTTTTTCTTAGTTGAGAAAACTCATCGAGTTGTCATATTTAGGTGAATGAATGTGACATCTTCGACCATTAAAAAGACTCCAACTTTCATAATTCAACAAAGAAATTTCCTTTCTACAAGGTTATGCTACCCTTATTTGGCGTTTGTACCCCCCACATGTCATGTGGAAACCCTTAACTTTTTGTTCTAAGGTAGACTTGTTCGATTCAATCAAATTTGGCAATTTTACACCCAACTTTGGATTGATGGTGGGAAAGCTACAGGCCACTAAATAACTCATGGTTTAATCCTAGTTGAAGAATAACACTTCTTATACAGGATCAATGGCTTGGTTGACTTTAATAATCTCTTATTTTCCATGATTATATCATGGAAAATGCAACTTCAGTCAGCCATTTTTTTATCAAGCTTCAGTTATGAAATTCCCAACTTTTGTAGAAGGTCCAAGAATTTGTTAGACATCTAGAGAGTAGGTGATTAGTACTTAAAAGTGCATTTTTATCAAGATTTTATATCATTATTTTGCACTTGAAGTATCAATAACTCCTTAACTAAAGCATATTTTATAATAACATATCTAATAATATAAGATACATTTAATTTATAGTAAATATTCATTTTAAATCCAGGCCTATCACATAAATGAAAGGATTGATTGATAAGTTTAAGTACTGAAATTAAAAAGACAAAGAGATGGCTAAACTTAGAAAAGAGATGTTGGTACAGTCCAAACTAGAACACTGTTCGGTAATTGAGTCATATCTGGAGCTGTAGATCTTATATTTAGGTCTACTTTATATGGATAGAAAGGTAAGGCATAGGCCTATAAGGAGGTTTGGTTTTAAAAAGGTCATTTTCAAGTCCAAATTGCAGCAACAATGAAAAAGTCAAAATCTATCTTGCAGCCTGAACACTGTTCAGTGTTTGGCCCATATCTAGAGTTCTAGAAGTCCAAATAACTTTTGTATTTTCAAGTGGTTTTAATTCTGACGTTATCAATGATATTTTGGACAGACAAGATAAGATAAGGATTGTCACCAAGTCAAGAGTTGGTCACCCATTCATCAATTAATCATCAAATCAATAGTTCCCAATTTTGGCCTATAAAAGGAGGCATTTGCCATGTATTTAGGCGTCTTGGTTTCCAGACCAAGATCATGCTCTTACTTTCTCTCTTTATATTTTTGTAATGCTTAAGTTTTCCTTTCATTAATATCTTGTTTTTTTATGTTTTTTTTATAGGTTTTAGATAGATACATTAGACATGTGTACCCCTATCTACAACGCATAGTAGTGTGCTAGTATGTAAGATGCACTTGCCACCGATGTCCAGTCCTAGTTCTAATATCTTCCTATCGATTTTAGCTACTCTCAAAAGTCATTTTTGAATCCTGAATAAATTTTTTCTTTTCTTAAATAATTTTCAATGTATTATTTTTATATTATGAAAAATATTTGAAGGTTTGAGATCTATTATAGGGCAACCCGAGATTTATTTTTTGAGGAATGACAAGGTTAGAATCAATATCTCACTATGGAGTTGAGAGGACAAGTTGTAACAAGATTATCTAAGGTGTAATGTAATTGTTTGACATTGGTGTAGAATGTTATGTGTGGTTATGTATGTTTTCTGCTTGTGGAATCTGTATATTTATTTCACTAGATAAACAATATGATTTTTTTTTTATGTAGTTATATATTGATTTTCTTTCCTTATCAAATAATCAATGTGAGGATATGATTAAATGGGTCTTATCTTTATTTTCATATTAAATAAAAATAAAAAATTATTTTTGTTGTTTACGAAAAAATCAACCTAGGAATGCTATGATCTTTAAATGGGTTGTGATGCTTAAACAAGCCATGATTCTCATATTATAAATGGTCAATATGACTTTATTTTCAAAATACACCATGTAAATAATTTTTTAAATCTATCTATTTATAAATATTATTTAATTGTTTCTTTATAATTTTTCAATGTATGTAAATGTTTGTTAAGGATTTTTTTTGTTTTCAAGATACATCTCTCCCTATCAATATGGGTGTACTCATGTTAAGTCAACGTGAACCAACAAAGATTCATTAAGAATGTTGATTAGTACTTAAAAGTGCACTTTTATCAAGGTTTTATATCATTATTTTGCACTTGAAATATCTATAACTCCTTATCTAAAACATGTTTTATAATAGCATATCTAATAGTGTAAGATACCTTTAATTTATGGTAAATGTTCATTTTAAATGCAGGCCTATTACATAAATAAAAGGATTCATTGATGCGTTTAAGAACTGAAATTAAAGGACAAAGAGAGGGCCAAATTTAGAAAAAAGATGCTGGTGCAGTCCAAATCGGAATACTGTTTGGTAATTAGGTCATATCTGGAGCTGTAGATCTCAAATTTAGATCTACTTTATATGGATGGAAAGGTAAGACATAGGCCTACAACTTTTATGTAGAGGTCTGGTTTTAATTAGGTCGTTTTCAAGTCCAAATTGTAGCAACAACGAAAAAGTTTGAATCTATCCTCCAACTCAAACACTGTTCAGTGTTTGGTCTATATCTAGAGTTTTAGAAGTCCAAATGACCTCTATTTTTTTTCCTAGAAAGTTGAGATAATTTCCTACAACTTTCATGTTTTAAGTGGTTCCAATTCTGATATTATCAATGATGTTTTGGGCAGATAAGAGAAAATAAGGATTATCACCATGTCAATAGTTAGCCACCCACTCATCAATTAGTCATCAAATCAATAGTTTTTAATTTTGGACTATAAAAGGAGGCATTTGTCATGCATTTAGGCATCTTGATCTCCAGATCAAGATCATGCCTTTGCTTTCTCTCTTTGTATTTTTTTTATACTTAAGTTTTATTTTCATTAATATCTTATTCATGTCTTTCATTTCCTTTCCTTTACTTAGTTAACTTTTATCTTATTTATGTTCTTATTTGGTTTATTTATTTTTCTTTCTTTTATTATGTTTAATTAAGTTTATTATGTCAAAGCGAAAAAGTTATACTAATGGTGTAAGAATAAGTATAGTGTAGACTTAACATGGACTTTAATGTTTGATACTTCATGTTTTGTATTTGTTATCGTATTCACTCTTTAATACTTTGCTTGTTAAATGACTAATCTAGATTTATATTGTATAACACTTGGTACAATAAATGCTTGGCACTTTTATAGCCCATACTGTATGGTATAACCGACACCTAAGCTATGAAAGGAATTTAATTTGTTGTTAACATAAGTTATAATCATGAATACCTAACAACATTTACAAGTATTAGCATTAATCAAATAAGATAACTAATATAATTATGTTAACAATTTAAAATTTGATTGAAACCTCCTTTATGTGTGGTTTCCAATTGAATAACAAGAGATTATATTATACTTGTTTGAAATACCATTAGTGGATCCTTTAACCTTGACATTTGTTGTTGTTATCATTGTTTAATCCTTACGTTAATCTTCCATCTCAAAGTTTGCATTAACAAGAGATAATCAATCACTTCATAATGAGAATAATTAGAATAACCATGTTAGAACACTTAGAGACCACATGAATCTCACAAGAACAAGTGCACTATCATACATAGTTTTTCTCCCTAATGCATCTCATTTTAATTTTAAGCCAGACATTATTCAACTTTTACCATCTTTTCATGGCTTAGATTTGGAAAATCCATACTTGCATTTAAGGGAATTTAAAGAGGTCTGGAACATGTATAATAACTCAAATTATGGCATGAACATAAAATTTCTTGCTTTATTGGAGAACATAAAATTGAAAAAGCCTTACTTGTTCTTAGAACTAGTGTGAATTTACTTCCATATTTAATTTTTCAAAGGCTCAATCTAGGTGAGTTAAAACCAACTTCTGTAACTCTCTTACTTGCTGATAGATTTATAAAAGTGCCTAGAGGAATAGCTGAAGATCTGTTAGTACAAGTCGATAAATTCATTTATCCTGTAGATTTTATTATCTTGGATATACAACCTGTTGAAGCATATAATTCATTTCCTATTATTTTAGGACGTCCATTTCTTGCAACATGACATTAGAGATGAATATTTTTTACATTTGCAAACAACCTGGAGATGATAATGAATAAATCAACCTGGAGATGAATATTGAGGAACTAGTTTATGATCAACTTGAATCTACTTTAAGTAAAAATAAGTTGGATGAATTTGAAGATCTGCAAATGATTTATTCTCAGGAAGAAATCATGAATGAAAAAGGCACTGAAAATATTAATGCGGATCTTTTATCAGGAGTGATAACAGATTCGACATCCAATATCACACCAATCGATGATTACTTTCCTGACAAACCCTTACTTTCTCTTAGTCCAATGCCTTGGTATGATAAAAATAATAATTTTCTTGCTTCATGAGATTTGTCAGCTCATTGGATTACCCAAGACAAAGAAAAAATTTTGAACGAAGTGAAATTTTTTTATTGGGATGACCCTAACTTATTCAAATATTGTCCTGATCAAATATTTCAACGATGCATTCCGGACAATGAGGTAAGTAGTGTCATTAAACTTTGTCATTCTGAAGCATGTGGAAGTTATTTCTCGTAAAAAAACAGCTGTGATAATCTTTCAAAATGGATTTTATTAGTCCACCATGTTCAAGGACATGCATGCATTCTGTAAAACTTGTGAAAATTGTCAAAAAGTTGATACTGGTAAAAAAGTTTTGCTTTATAATTCTTGACTTTATTTATTCCCTGGAGAGCTAAGATCAAGATGGAGCAGTCCCTTTATTGAGAAATATGTGTATCCTTATAGGGCTTTTGATATTGAGAATCCAAAGAATGACAATGTTTTTAAGGTAAATGGACTTTGTTTGAAAGCTTACTTTGATAATTTTCCTAGTGAAAATGAATCCATCGGTTTGAATGATCCTATAGATAAAGGTTGATTATTTTGGTTTTCTCACATTGTTTTTGTGTTTTTTTTGTTTGTGACTCTTGGTTTGCTATTCTCTCTCCCCCTAGTTAAATGGAGAATAACGGTACTCCGTGACTCTTTAGTCGGTTCTTTTAGTTTTCCATGATAATTGATATCTGTGTATATATTTGTTCAATTCCTTATTCCTTCTCTTTCTTTGCATCTCTTTTCTACTTCTCATCTTAAAAAATGGACACCACTCTTGAAAAATTGAAAAAGTATTTTCCCGCTTTGCCTCAAAATACGATTACAAAAATTTACCATGCTAGGTGTGCAAGATTAAGATTGTTAATGAACCATGGAATTCCTGAAGAGATTCGTTGGTTCATTGAAGCAAAGGTCCAATTATCAGGTGAGTCTTCCAATTCTTTCATTTCACACATGCTTGGAACAGGTAAAAGCACTTTTGCAAAGAAATATCATATAAAACGACTGAAAGTCTACCATCGATGTGCCAGATAGACTTGCAATGCACAATTTCGTTCTTTAGGAATGGTATCTGTAAAAAAAAAAATTAACTAATTATGTTTTCTATTTCATAAAGCATGTGCAAAATTGTTGTTACTAGAATGGTAGAGTATAGAAGCTCTTTTGTTAAAGTGACTTTTAAAACATATCTTAGTAATCATTCATTGAACTATCTACGTATTAGTATCTACACCTCGAGTTACTAAGCTCGTAGGGTTGTCTTAACACCTAATGTCCGAAGACTACGTGGTCTAGAAGTCATTAGCTGAAAGCTTATTACATAGGTTAAAGATGCACTATGTTTTAAGTTACATGTATATATATTTAAAAAAACAAAAAAAAAGAAAAAAAATCTCAACCCAAGGAAATTAACCTTAAACATTAGAATATGAATTTTGTTTTCTTCGAAGTAAAGCCCCATAACTATGTGATGATATATTGAGCACAAAAAAAAAGTTTATTAATATCTTGTTTAACAGGTATTGAGTAGATATATAAATTTAATGAGAGTTTGTTTATCTAGATAGATTAATAGAAGTTCAATGATGAATACCTTGCTTTGTGGAATTTGCAAATTATTTTTTTAACGCTTTGATTACTAGGGACTAGTAATAAGCTAGTTGGGGGGTGTGATTGGTACTTAAAAGTGTATTTTTATCAAGTGCAAGAATGTCGAAGTAATAAATAACCTGGCAAGATTGGGGTTGAACCACAAGGAGGTTAATTGCATAAATTATATATAACAATAATACAACAACAACAACAACAACAACAATAGTAATAATAATAGTAATACTCATAATAATAATAATAATAATAAAAGAAGAAGAAGAAGAAGAAGAAGTTGATAAGAACTTTGAGATGCACAATTAATGTAAGGATTAAACAATTATAACAACAAATGTCAAGGTTAGAGGATCCACTAATGGTATGTCAAACAAGTATAGTATAAACTCTTATTATTCAATTGGAAACCACACAGAAAGGAGGTTCCAATCAGATTATAAATTGTTAATATGATTACATTAGTTATCTTATTTGATTAATGCTAATACATGTAAATCTTGTCAGGCATTCATGATTATAATTTATGTTAACAACAAATCAAGTTCTTTTCATAGCTTAGGTGTCGGTTATAACATACATTATGGGCTATGAAAGTTCCAAGCATTTGTTGTACCAAGTGTTATACAACATAAATCTAGATTAGTCATTTAACAAGCAAAGTATTAAAGAGTGAATAAGATAACAAATACAAAACATGTTAGTATCAAACATTAAAGTCCATATTGAGTTTACATTATACTTATTCTTACACCATTAGTGTAACTTTTTCACCTTGACATAATAAACTTAACTAAAGATAATAAAAGAAATAAAAATAAATAAACAAAATAAGAACATAAATAAGATAAAAGTTAACTAAGTAAAGGAAAGAAAATGAAAGGCATAAACTTGATATTATTAAAAGCAATACAAAAAATACAAAGAGAGAAAGCAAGAGCATGATCTTGATATGGAAACCAATATGCCTAAATGCATGGCAAATACCTCCTTTTATAGGCCAAAATTGGGAACTATTGATTTGATGACTAATTGATGAGTGGATGACCAACTCTTGACTTGGTGACAATCCTTATCTTCTTTTGTCTGCCCAAAACATCCTTGATAACGTCAGAATTGGAACCATTTGAATATATGAAAGTTGGAGAAAATTATTTCATCTTTCCAGGAAAAAAACATTGAGGTCATTGGGACTTCTAGAACTCCAGATAGGGGCCAAACATTGAATAATACGCAGCTATAGGACAAATTCGGACTTGTTTGTTATTGCTATAATTTGGACTTGAACATGATCTTTTTAACTCTTGGGCTCCATATGAAAGTTGTAGACCTATGTCTTACCTTTCCATCCATATAAAGTAGACCTAAATCCGAGATCTACAGCTTCCGATATGACCCAATTAATGTTATTCGAATAAGATAACTAATATAATCATGTTAACAATTCATAATCCAATTGGAACCTTCTTTATGTGTGGTTTTTAGTTGCATAATATGTGTTTATACTATACTTGTTTGAAATACCATTAGTGAATCCTCTAACCTTAACATTGTTGTTATCATAGTTTAATCTTCACGTTGATCTTCCATCTCAAAATTCTCATTAACTTCTTTTTCTTCTTCTTCGTCTATTATTATTATTAGTACTACTACTACGACTACTATCACTATCACTATTATTATTATTACTACTACTACTACTACTACTATTGTTGTTGTTGTTGTATTATTGTTGTTTATAATTTATACAACTAACCTCCTTATAGTTCGATCCCGGTCTTACCAGGTTATTTATTACTTCAACACTCTTACACTTAGGAGAAGACATCAATTTTTTGGTCATGTCAATCTTGCTGCGAGCCTATTTGAATTTCTTGCCATACACTAATCTGCGAAGTAAAAATATGATGAAGAATAGGACTACTGTGTTTCCTAGATAGAGCATCTGCTGCTGAGTTTTCACAGCCAGGACTAAAAATGATTTCATAATTGTAACCCAATAGTTTAGCAGCCCATTTTTGTTGTTCTAGAGTTTCTATTCTCTGTTCAACAAAATACTTGAGACTATGTTAATCGGTCTGAATGTAGAATTATTTGCCAAGAAGATATGGTTGCCACAACCGTATGGCCTCTAAGATGGCCAACATTTCCTTAGCATATGTCGACCATAATTTCTTGGTTATTCCAAGAGCCTTACTCATGTACGCCACTAGTTTGCCTTGTTGGGTTAGAATTGCTCTAATGCCATCCCTAGATGCATCAGTCTCAATAATGAAAGTTTTATTGAAATTAGGCATGGCTAATATGGGAGTGGTCGTCATGGCCAGTTTAAAAGTGAGGAAAGTGGCTTTAGCTGCTTCATGCCATTCAAACTGGTTCTTTTTTAGCAAATTAATAAGTGTTTGAGCAATATTGCCATAATTCTAAATGAACTTCCGATAATATCCTGTCAAACCAAGAAATCCACGCAGTTCTTAAATGTTGGTAGGTCCTGACCAAGCTACCATAGTAGCAATCTTACTATCATCCACTTTGACTCCATGGTTGGTGATAATATGTCCCAGATATTCCAATTCTTGCTACTTAAAAGCACACTTGCTTTCTTGGACAAAGAATGGATGTTGTCTCAGTATTTCAAATGTTTCTTGTACATGCACTAAATGCTTGTCCTAGTCAGAACTATATATCAAAATTTCATAAAAAAAACCAATATAAATTTGCGAAGATGATGACGGACTATTGAGTTAATGACAGCCTGGAATGTAGAAGGTGCATTGCATAAACCAAATGGCATAACCAAGTATTCATAATACCCATTATGTGTTTAGAAGGCAGTTTTATGGACATCTTATGGATTTACTCGTACCTGGTGATAATATGCTCTCAAATCCAACATTGTAATGTAAGAAGCTCCATATAATTCATCTAATATATCCTCAACTGTAGGAATTGAAAAGCAATCTTTAACAGTTGCAGCATTGAGAGCATGATAATCAGTACAAAACCTCCAGTTCCCATCATTTTTCTTCACTAGTAAAACAGGTGAGGAGAAGCGACTTGTACTTGGACGAACAAGCCCTGATGTCAACATATCTTGGTCCTGTTTCTCAATCTCATTCTTCTAACAGTATGCATACCTGTAGGGTCGAACATTAACCGGTTCAGTTCCTTTTTTAAGAGTGATTCTATGGTCAACCTCCCTTGTTGGTGGTAAGCTGGAAGGATCGGTGAATATATCTAAAAATGCTTACAATAATTCTTTCATGCTTGGATGGATGTTTCCTTCTATTTTTGTTTAGGCAACTTGGAAACATAAGGTGACATGACTAAAAAATTGATGTCTTCTCCCAAGTATAGGAGTGTTGAAATAATAAATAACCCGGTAAGACTAGGGTCGAACCACAGGGAAGTTAATTATACTAATTTTAAACAAGAATTATACATAACAATAATAGTAACAACAACAACAACAACAATAATAGTACTAATAATAATAGTAGTAGTAATAGTACTAATAATAATAATAAAGAAGAAAAAGAAGTTGATGAGAACTTTGAGATGAAAGATTAACGTAAGGATTAAACAATGATAACAATAAATGTCAAGGTTAGAGGATCCATGCTTGACCGCTTTTTATGATCGGCTTGTTTTAACTCGCAAGTGCACGAGTGTGCGATGTAGCAATTAACTCGGTAAGATCGAGGTCATATCCACAGAGAGCTAGATCTGGAAATTAAGCCAAGTAACAAAAAAAAACTCAAGAGAAATTAAATTAACAATAACTTGGTTGAAAATAATTGATGGATTTGTTTTTAAAGATAAAAAAAAATGTAAATAGATTTTAAATGACAAGAAAAAGTAAGTCTTGGTCCAAATCAATTTTAATGGTGATGTATTGGTGATTTCTTCAACATATATAAGATAACTCAACCTAATCTCAACGATGGTGATATTAGATCGGAAGATATTACAATGAAGATTATAAAGATAAAGATTGATTATTGCTTAAGAATGAACAAGTACTTTCATATTAAGTAAGACATTGAATCAAGCAATCTCTATACCAAAACTAAAGTTTGTGCATAAAAATTCAAGATTATAACATTACCTAAATGGTTTCTAAAATTTCTTTTCAATAATAAATCATTCATGAAGAAAATGAGAAGATAAACATTAAGATTCATTCATATCCTAAAGAACTCACCTCAATCACCATTATCCTTGATTTGGATCCAAGAAAGAGTTTAACCAACCGTGATTATATATAAGAACACTTCAATAAACATGAAATAACTTGAATAAAACAGAAATAATATGTTTTACAAACTAAAGAACCGAAATCTATAAAGAAGAACACAATACAATTTCAGAAACAATTCGGACACAAATCTGACTCTAACTTTGGACAGCAATTTGACCCTCTTAGAAGCTTGTTTTCGAGAAGTCTATTAGAGACATTTATAGGGAATTCTGTCACCTTTCCAGATCATTAAAGAACAGCTCATTTGGACACCTGAGTCAAAAGTTAAGGGCAAAACACCGAAAGGTGTTCTGAAAAATCAAATCAAGACAGCTTTACAACTACTTTGGTGCATGTTTTTCTTCCTCATTTATGAGGTGTCTCCTTCTTCTTTTTGACCCAAAATAATGTTAAAATATCCCCTCCAGCTTTCCATCCATGTGCTTGCCTTCTTGGATCAATGGATTACCCAAAATAAATCAATTGTTATTTGTTGTGTGGACATGTAAGATCATGGATTGTGTTTGGGTTGATTTGAAGGTTGATTTGGGGTTGATTTTGGGTTGAATTTGGGCTGAATTTGAGCATCAAATAAGTATACAAATGTACTTATTATTTGGGCTAAGATTGACATTGAAACCTTGAGTGTTTAATGGTTGAAGTTTGCACACAACATAAGGCAAGTTTGGGCTTGAAATAAATCATATGATATTCTTTTCTAGAATTGGAATAGAATTGATTTTTGGGACAAATTTGGAGCACTTATTTGAACCAAGATTTGCTTCAATCTTCAACTAAATGTCTCTTCAATTCTTTGTTCTGAATTCCGACGTTGAATTTTCTGAATTAATTCATTTAAGCTCCAAAAACCTATCGAAACATTAAAACAAACTTCATTACTAAAAAACACATCAATTATTATAAAAACAACCAAATAAAAACAATAAATACATATGTAAAATAAGAGACTTAATGACACTTTTGATGCACAATCAATTATTATAAAACATATTTTAGTTAAGGAGTTATTGATACTTCAAGTGCAAAATGATGATATAAAACCATGATAAAAATGCACTTTTAAGTACTAATCACACCCCTCAACCAGCTTATTACTAGTCCCTAGTAATTAAAGCGTTACAACAATTTTCAAATTTCACAAAGCAAGGTATTCATCATTTAACTTCCATTAATCTATCCAGATAAACAAACTCTCATTAAATTTATATATCTGCTCAATATCACTTAACAAGATATTAATAAACCTTTCTTTTGTGCTCAATGTATCAACACATAATTAGAGGGCTTTTCTTGGAAGAAAACAAAATTTTTGTTCTAATGTTTAAGGTTAACTTCCTTGGGTTGAGATTATTATTTTTATCTTTTTTTTTCTTTTTTTCTTTTTAAAAATCTATATACATATAATTTAAAAACATCATGCATCTTTAACCCATGTAACGAGCTTTCAGCTAATGACTCCCAGACCAGTTGGTCTTAGGGCATTAGGTGTTAAGACACCCCTACGAGCTTAGTAACTCGGGTCGCAGATACTGATATGTAGATAGTGCAATGTTTGATTCCCTTAAGCTTTTCTCCTCAACCCATGTAACAAGCGTTGAACCAATAGCTCCCAAGTTAGTTGACTTTAGGGTATTAGGTGTTAAAACACCCCTTCGGGCTTAATTGCTTAGGTTAGGGAGGCTACGAAACTAAACTTATCTACATTTTTATTATCATCATTTTTTTTCTTTTTCTTTTTCCTTTTTTTTTCATGTTTTTCTTTTATTCTTTTTAATTATATACAATCCCTTTCCCTTAGTTGTTACCTTTAACAAAAGAACATAAATAATGTAATAATCCAATATGCAACCCACAATCATATGTTAAAGTGTGTGTGTGTAAATTAAGGTTTAAGAATACATGTTAAATAAGTATATGAGCAGAATTAAGTGGTAACAATAGGAGAGTTTGTAAACCTGAATATTTCAGGAAGTATTATAATAGACCTTGTTAAGAATGGTTACTAAGATGCGTCTCAAGAGTCACTTTAACAAAAGAACTCCTTTACTCTGCCATCCTAGTAAGAACAATTATGCACATGCTTTATGAAATGAAAAATAATTTTTTTTTTATCAACTACTACCCTCTCCCCCCAACCAAAACGAGACATTGTCCTCAATGTTCTAAGGTAGAAAGATAGAGTATAGAAGATATCACCTGAAATAACGAACACTGACTAAACCTGAAACACACTAAAATAAAAATAAGAAATAACAAAACACAATAATAAAACCAAAAGACACAAAAATTCACAAATGAAGGCTCAAATCCAATCTAAGCTTTTTACAGCTTCCCGTAGATGACCAATTTATGCGACTCATGGAAGGATCAATCACAGGAATGAAAGATTGTAGTTGGTCAATCAATTGTTCAGCAGTAGTAGCAGAGATTATGATTTGTCGTGCAGAAGGTGTTAGAAATTCCTGTTCCACAGCATGATCAAGAAAAGACAACAACTTATCATAATAACCATTAACATTTAACAAACCAATGGGTTTATGGTGAATGTGCAATTGAGCCCAAGAGGAAATATGAAAGATCTCTTCCAATGTGCCTAGACCACCTGGTAAAGCAATGAAAGCATCAGCATGGTTAAACATTGCATTCATTCGAGCTGACATTGTGGAGACCTGAAGTTCCTCTCCAATTGTTTTTCCAATGATGTCCCCTTGTGCCAAAGCTTCAGGGACGATTCCTAAAACTTGACTACCTCCTAAAAATGCAGCTATTGACACACCTCCCATTAACCCAAGATTGCCTCCCACATACACTAAATGAATCTTTCTCTCAGCTAGCACCTGACCAAGATGATTTGCTGTTTCTAAAAACTCCTTTTCTTTCCCAGGACTAGATCCACCGAAAACACAAATATTTCTTATTTGATGACTTGAGGAACTTGCCATTTCTACACACTTCTGTATTTGTTGAATGTATGGGTTGAGTAGAAATGAAAGGAAGGAAAAGAGGGTTTTATAGTGAGAAAGTAGAAAGGCAATCATAACATCTATATGTAGGCCAGCTAGAGTCTCACACACACTCTCTCTCTTTTTATTTATTTATTTATTTACTTTTGAAAAAAAAAAACATGTGTATGTGCAGGTAGTTGTGATTGTGGCTCACATCTTCCCTTGGTTTTACGTCCAAGAACGGCTTAAACACCCTCTATGGGTCGGGGATAGGCTTCCCATCCAGTTTTCTTAAAAACTGGCAAACAGGGTCTTTTTTAGTCAGATTCCCAAGACTAAGTCGATCATGTTCTTTATGAAATAGTGGCCATAAATCATGAATTGCACGATGCACATCTCCACTAGGATGCGTCTCAAGAGTCAATAGAAGATTATCTAAAGATTCCTTACTCAGGCCATCCTTAATGAATTGTATTTTATCTTCACGGTTTATAGATACCATTCCTAAAGAACGACATTGTGTATTACAAGTCCATCTAGCACATCGATGACAGACATCCAGTCGTTTTGCACGACGCTTCTTTGCAAAAGTGCTTTTACCTGTTCCAGGCATGTGTGAAATGAAGTTAGAGGACTCACCTGATAATCTGACCTTTGCTTCAATCAACCAGCGAATATCTTCAGGAATTCCATGATTCATTAACAATCTCAATCTTGCACATCTAGCACGGTAAATTTTTGTAATCGCATTCTGAGGCAGAGCGGGAAAATACTTTTTCAATTTTTCAAGATTAGTGTCCATTTTCAAATGAGAATTGGAAGAGAGATTCAAAGAATTGCACAGATATATACACAGATATCAGTAATTGTGGGAAACTGAAAGAACCGACTTAAGTCACGGAGTACCGTTATCCGCCATTTGACCGGGGTGAAGAAACTTGCAAAAATCACTCAAAAAGAAACAAAAATAAAATAAAATAAAATCAATATTTATATAAGAAAAAAAAAAAATAAAATCAATCTTTATATACAGGATCACCCAATTCAATAGAGTTATGTTCAACTGAAAAATTGTCAAAGTAAACTTTCAGACGATGTCCATTTACCTTGAAGACATTGCCATTCTTTGGATTCTCGATGTCATAGGCCCCATATGGATACACATGTTTCACAATAAAAGGACCGCTCCATCTTGATCTTAATTTTCCAGGAAATAAATGCAGTCGAGAATTATAAAGCAAGACTTTTTGACCAACATTGAAGGTTTTTCTCAGTATTTTCTTGTCATGAAATTCTTTTATTCTTGCTTTATAAATTCTTGAATTTTCATATGCATCATTTCTTATTTCCTCAAGCTCATTTATTTGTAATTTTCGCAGTTGACTAGCATCATCCAGATTTGAATTGAAAGTTTTAATAGCCCAATAAGCTTTATGTTCAAGTTCCACAGGCAAGTGACAAGGTTTTCCATAGACTAGTCTATAAGGTGACATACCTAATGATGTTTTATAAGCAGTTCGATAAGCCCAAAGTGCATCATTAAGTCTTAAAGACCAGTCTTTCCTATTAGGGTTCACTGTTTTCTCCAAAATATGTGTGATCTCCCTATTAGCAAGCTCTACTTGTCCACTTGTTTGAGGGTGATAAGGGGTGGCAACTTTGTCTGTGATTCCATATTTCTTCATTAAAGACTCAAATGGCTTGTTGTAGAAATGTGTTCCACCATCACTTATTATGGCTCGAGGGACTCCAAATCGACTCAAAATATTTTCTTTCAAAAACTTTATCACTGTTTTGTGATCATTGTTTCGACTTGGAATTGCCTCTATCCATTTTGAAACATAATCTACTGTGACTAATATGTATAAGAAACCAAATGATGGAGGGAATGGGCCCATGAAATCTATACCCCAACAGTCAAAGATCTCAATGACAATAATAGGGTTTAAAGGCATCATGTGATGTTTTGAAATAGATCCCAACTTTTAACAATTTTCACAAGACTTGCAGAATGCATGTGAGTCTTTGAACATGGTGGGCCAGTAAAATCCACTTTGTAAGATTTTTGCAGTTGTCTTTCTTGATAAGAAATGGCCCCCACATGCCTTAGAATGACAAAATTTAATGACACTACTTACCTCATTGTCAGGAATGCATCTTCGAAATATTTGATCAGGACAATATTTGAATAAATAAGGATCATCCCAATAAAAGTTCTTCACTTCGTTCAAAAACTTTCTTTTATCTTGGGTATTCCAATGAGCTGGCAATTGTCCTGAAACAAGAAAATTGACAATATTAGCAAACCAAGGCATTGTAGAGACAGAAAGTAAAGATTCATCGGGAAAGTAGTCATCGATTGGTGTGATGTCAGTTTTCGAATCTGTTGTCAATCTTGACAAGTGATTTGCGACAACATTTTCGCTGCCTTTCTTATCTTTGATTGTGATATCAAATTCTTGAAGTAATAAAATCCACCGCACCAATCTAGCCTTGGAATCTTTCTTAGAAAGAAGATATTTCAATGCTGCATGATCACTAAAAACAACAACAGGTGAGCCAACAAGATAAGATCTGAATTTTTCACATGCAAATACTACTGCAAGTAATTCTTTTTTAGTGGTGGTATAATTCATTTGAGCACTATTTAAAGTTTTACTTGCATAGTAAATTACATAAGGTTTCTTATCTTTTCTTTGCCCCAAAACAGCACCTACGGCATAATCACTAGCATCACACATTATTTCAAAAGGTAATGACCAATCGGGAGGTTGAATGATAGGAGCACAAGTAAGCAAGTTTTTAAGTTTAACAAAGGCTTCTTCACAATGTTCAGTCCATTCAAAAATAGTATCCTTTGTTAGAAGGTTACTTAAAGGCTTAGATATTACACTAAAATCTTTGATGAACCTTCTATAAAAACCAGCATGTCCCAGGAATGATCTAACATCTTTAAGAGATTTTGGTGTTGGCAAGTTTGCAATTAACTCAATTTTAGATTTGTCAACCTCAATTCCTTTTGATGAAACAATGTGACCAAGTACAATGCCGTTTGTTACCATAAAATGACATTTTTCCTAATTCAGCACAAGATTCTTCTCTTCACACCTGGTTAAAACCTTTCCTAAATTAGTCAAACAATCATCAAATGAATCGCCAAAAACAGAAAAATCATCCATGAAAATCTCAAGAAAATGTTCAACCATATCGCTAAATATACTAAGCATGCATCTTTGAAATGTGGCTGGTGCATTACATAATCCAAAAGGCATCCTTCGATATGCAAAAGTACCAAATGGACATGTGAAAGTAGTCTTTTCTTGATCTTCCAATGCAATTTCAATTTGGTTGTAACCCGAAAGCCATCTAGGAAACAATAAAATTCATGACCTGCAACTCTTTCTAGGATTTGATCCATGAAAGGTAAAGGAAAATGATCTTTTCTAGTCATTGAATTAAGTTTCCTATAGTCAATGCACATGCGCCAACCAGTAACAGTTCTAGTGGGAATTAACTCATTGTTCTCATTTGTTATCACAGTGACTCCAGACTTCTTAGGTACAACTTGGGTAGGACTTACCCATTTGCTGTCAAAAATAGGATAAATGATTTCATTATCTAGAAGCTTAATGACTTCATTTTTCACTACTTCTTTCATATTAGGATTTAGCCTTCGTTGCATTTCTCTAGAGGGTTTAGCATTTTCCTCTAAATAAATTCTGTGTGTACAAATCAAAGGACTAATTCCTTTTATATCAGCTATGGTCCATCCTAATGCTTTTTTGTGCATTTTCAGAGTTTGTAATAACTTACCTTCTTGATGTGCATTAAGTTTGGAAGAGATTATTACCGGAAAAGTTTCATTTTCTCCCAAAAATAAGTATTTGAGATTGGATGGCAACGACTTCAAATCAGATTTTGGTGGTTGAACACTTGAAGGTATGGACTTAATTGATCGTGGTGGCAATTCCTCAATTTGTGGCCTCCAATTACTTGTCTTTGATTCTTCCTGAAAATAAATCATTTCCAAATCATCAGATTCATCAATCTCAATTTCATTGGAAGTGGTTGGAAATTGATCATGAATTAATTTTTCAGTAAAGTTCACTTCCTGTAAATCATTATCATCTCTAGGTTGCTTGCAAATATTGAAAATATTCATCTCCAATGTCATGTTTCCAAATGATAGCTTCATCAGTCCATTCCTACAATTAATCAATGCATTAGAAGTTGCAAGAAATGGACGTCCTAAAATAACAGGAAATGAATTACATACTTCAACAGGTTGTGTGTCCAAGACAATAAAATCCACAGGATAAATGAATTTATCGACTTGTACTAACACATCTTCAATTATTCCTCTAGGCACTTTTATAGATCTATCGGCAAGTAAAAGAGTTATAGAAGTTGGTTTTAACTCACCTAGATTGAGACTCTGAAAAACTGAATATGGAAGTAAATTCACACTAGCACCAAGATCAAGTAAGGCTCTTTCAATTTTATGCTCTCCAATAAAGCAAGAAATTGTAGGACAACCAGGGTCTTATCCTTGCAATTTAAGTTCTTCAAGTCATCAATCAATCCTTTCATTTATGTGATAAACCTGCATTAAAAATAGACATTTACCATAAATTAAAGGTATCTTATATTATTAGATATATTATTATAAAACATGCTTTGGTTAAGGAGTTATTGATACTTCAAGTGCAAAATGATAATATAAAACCATGATAAAAATGCACTTTTAAGTACTAATCACACCCCCCAACCAGCTTATTACTAGTCCCTAGTAATCAAAGCGTAAAATAGAAAAACAATTTGCAAATTCCACAAAGCAAGGTATTCATCATTTAACTTGTGAGCTGGAAAAAATCCTAAAGAAAAAAAAATTAATATTTTTAGCAAACCAAGGCATTGAACTAAGAGAAAGTAAAAATGTGTTAGGAAAGTAATCACCAATTGGTGTGATGTCGGATGTCGAATCTATTGTCACTATTGGTAAAAGATCCACATCAACATTTTCGGTATCTATGATTTCTTCTTGAGAATAAATCATTCGCAAATCTTCAGATTCATCCAACTCAATTTTACTCAAAGTATATTCAAGTTGATCATAAACTAATTCTTTAATATGATCTACTTCTTGTAAATCATTATCATCTCCAGGTTGTTTGTAAATGTTGAAAATATTCATCTCCAATGTCATGTTTCCAAATAATAGCTTCATTAGTTCATTCCTATAATTAATTAATGCATTAGAAGTTACAATAAATAGATATCCTAAAATAATAGGAAATGAATTACATGCTTCAACAAGTTGTGTGTCCAAGACAATAAAATCCACAAGATAAATGAATTTATCGACTTGTACTAACACATCTTCAACCATTCCTTTAGGCACTTTTACAGATCTATCAACAAGTAAGAGAGTTAGAGAAGTTGGTTTTAACTCACCTATATTGAGACTTTGAAAAATTAAATATGGAAGTAAATTCACACTAGCTCTAAGATCAAATAAAGCTTTTTCAATTTTATGTTCTCTAACAAAGCAAGAAATTGTAGGAAAATGAGGGTCTTTATATTTCAAAGCATTATTGTTCTCAAGAATGACACTTACTTGTTTAGCTAAAAAGGCTTTCTTTTTCATATTTAGTTTTCTCTTCATAGTGCACAAATCTTTCAAAAATTTAGCATAAGAAGGAGCCTATTTATAGCATCCAGTAAAGGTATATTGATCCTTACCTGTTTGAAAGTTTCAAAGATATCAGAATTGTAATTGACTTTTCTTTGTTTGGTTATGACATGGGAAAATGAAAGTGTTGGCGGAGAATCAGTCTTTTTTTTGCATTTGCATTGTATTGTCCCTTGGAATTTTGTTGTGGTTGAGATGGAAACTTACCTTTCTTTTGGAAACTGAGAGTAGACGTCAATTTTACAAGAGTATCTTTAAAATTTGTCATGATTTGAGCAAGTTGAGTATTGATTGTCTCTTGCTTTTCAATGAATACATGCAATGTTTTCTTAAGATTTCTTCTAGGAGGTAGAGCACAA
Source organism: Populus euphratica (assembly GCF_000495115.2). Lineage (NCBI taxonomy): Eukaryota > Viridiplantae > Streptophyta > Magnoliopsida > Malpighiales > Salicaceae > Populus > Populus euphratica. Next base: position 27,218 of record NW_011500885.1, read on the forward strand.
GGAGGTGCATATTCATGAGAATTTTAGAAATTATGATGTGTCTGACATGACTAAAAAATTGATGTCTTCTTCCAAGTGCAGGAGTGTCGAAGTAATAAATAACCCAGCAAAACCGGGGTCGAACCATAGGGAGGTTAATTATACAAATTATAAATAACAATAATACAACAACAATAACAATAACAACAATAATAATAATAGTAACAATAATAATAATAATAATAATAATAATAATAATAACAACAATAGTAGTAGTATTATCTTCATGGAAAATGGCCTATAGGAACTCGTGTAAAAATTTAAGGGCAATCCAATCATCAGATCGAAAGTTATGGCCCTTGTAAGCTGCTACTCAAGTCTGGCCGACAAGACATCTTCTACATGAAGAACCAATTCCATAGCAACCCCAAGGAACATGACCTATAAAAACTCATGTAAAAAACTTAAGGGCGATTCAACTGTCAAATCAAAAGTTATGGCCCTTTCTAAGCCACTTCTCAAGTCTGGGCGACCAAACCTCCTCGTCATGGAGTAGCGGTTCCAGAGACACCTTGATAAAAATAGTGTTCCCTAACTCGTATAAAAAATTAAACACGATCTAACGATCAGATCAAGAGTTATGGCCCTTCTAAGTGATTAATACTTAAAAGTGCATTTTTATCAAGGTTTTGTATCATCATTTTGCACTTGAAGTATCAATAACTCCCCAACTAAAGCATATTTTATAATAACATATCTAATAATATAAGATACCTTTAATTTATTATAAATGTTCATCTTAAATACAGGCTTTTCACATAAATAAAAAGATTGATTGATGAGTTTAAGTATTGAATTTAAAAGGATAAAGAGATGGCCAAATTTAGAAAAGAGATGCTGGTGTAGTCCAAACTAGAACACTATTTGGTATTTAGGTCATATATAGAGTTGTAAACTCGGATTTAGGTCTACTTTATATGGATGGAAAGATAAGACATAGCCTACAACTTTCATGTGAAGTCCAAATTTAAAAAAGCTATTTTCAAGTCCAAATGGTAGCAACAATAAAGAAGTCCGAATATGTCTTGCAGCCTAGACACTGTTCAGTATTCAACTCATATCCTAAGTCCTAAAAGTCTAAATGAACTCATTTTTTTCTAAAAAGCTGACACAATTGTCTAGAACTTTAATTGGAGGTCTGATTCAAATTATGATGTTATCAATGATATTTTATTCAGACAAGAAGATAAGGATTTTCACAAAGTCAAGAGTTGGCCACCCACTCATCCATTAGTCATCAAATTAATAGTTCTCTATTTTGGCCTATAAAAGAAGGCATTTTCCATACGTTTAGGCATCTTGGTTTCCAGATCAAGATTATGTTCTTGGTTTCTCTCTTTGTATTTTTGTAATGCTTAAGTTTTGCTAAAACATGGCTACAAAATTTGAGGCCTGGACTATTCATGCTTGGGATGAAATGGAATAATAGTTTTTAAAGAAGTTTTTCCCTTCTCATAGAACAAACTCTTTTAAAAGATAAATTACCACTTTCACTCAAAAACCAGGAGAAACATTTTACCATTGTTGAGATAGATATCGAGACTTGCTTAATACTTGCCCTCATCATGGTTTTGAAACATGAAGATTGGTTTTATATTTTATAAAGGGTTAACACCTAGAGATAGGCAAATAGTTGAATTGATGTGCAATGAAACTTTTGAAGATAAAGACCCTAATGAAGCAATGGAGCATTTAGACTTGTTAGTTGAAAATACTCAAAATTAGGACACCTTAGGTACTTATGAGGTACCGGGTAAAACTTAACCTTATACATCTGCTAAAGGTATGCACAACCGTAGGGAAGATCATGACCTCCAAGTCAAGTTTGCATCTTTAGCTAGAAAATTCCAGGCATTATAATTAAAAAAAAGTGATCAATTAAAATTTGTTCAAGAGATTGTATTTCAAATCTGTGAAACAAACAAACACTCAACCAATGATTGTCCAACTTTGCCTTTATTTTAAGGACTGTCTCCATCAACAAGGTCATGTTTTAAATAGTTTCCAAATGCCCAATCATAACCTATACTCGCAAACATACAACCCTGGTTGGAGAAATGACCAAAATTTCAGTTGGAAGAGTGATAATAACAATGCACAAACTTCACAACCACCGTTTCAAGCACACCATAATTTCTAAAATTCTCATGGATATGCACCTCCTTGCGCTCCACCTCCTAGAAAAAATCTTTAGGAAACATTACATGCTTTCATTGAAAAGCAAGAGACAATCAATACTCAACTTGCTCAAAGCATGACAGATTTTAAAGATACTCTTGCAAAATTGACATTTGCTCTCAATTTCCAAGAGAAAGGTAAGTTTTCATTTCAACCACAAAAAAATCCTAAAGGGCAATACAATGCAAATACAAGTAATTTTAGAAGCCAACACATAGATCAAGACAAATCAATCATTACTCTTCGTAGTGGTAAGGTTATAAAAAAACCCACTCTTGAAGTTCGTGAGAAAGATGATGAGTCAATCTTTAAGGGTAAGGAAGGGGCTAAATCTGAAAATTGCAAAGAAAAAGACTGATTCGCCGCCAATACTTTCATTTCCTCATGCCATGACCAAACAAAGGAAAATCAATCACAACTCTAAAATCTTTGAAACTTTCAAACAAGTAAGGATAAAAATACCTTTGCTGGATGCAATTAAATATGTCTTTTTTATGCTAAATTTTTGAAAGATTTGTGCACTGTGAAGAGAAAACCAAATGTGAAAAAGAAATCATTTTTAGCCATACAAGTAAGTGTCATTCATTAGAACAATAATGCTTTGAAATATAAAGACCCTGGTTGTCCTACAATTTCTTGCTTTATTGAAGAACATAAAATTGAAAGAGCCTTACTTGATCGTGGAGCTAGTGTGAATTTACTTTCATATTCAGTTTTTCAAAGTCTTAATCAAGGTGAGTTAAAACCAATTTCAATAACTCTCTTACTTGCTATTAGATTTGTAAAAGTGTCTAGAGGAATAGTTGAAGATGTGTTAGTATAAGTCGATAAATTCATTTATCCTATGGATTTTATTATCTTGGACACACAACTTATTGAAGCATATAATTCATTTCTTGTTATTTTAGGATGTTTATTTCTTGCAACTTCTAATGCTGATGTAACCATATTATTCGATTGTTTCACCCACATTTACCTAATTTTTTGTCCATGTTTTATATGTAAAATGCCTTGATATTCTTTGTTTTATGTTTTGAAGGCACTTTTGGATGAAAAATGCAAAAAGGAGTAAATTGGAGATAATTGGCAGATTTGACGTTCAGTCGATGTTTTGTGCAGAGCGTGAGTTCTAGAGATCGAAATGAAGTGATTTCAGTGGCTCTAAAAAGCTAACATCCATACCTTTCTGGAAATGTAATGCAAGAAAAATAAGAAGAGGAAGATCATGGAAATCACATCCTTCAAAGTCAAATCTCGTATTCTGCCACTGTTGACCTTTGTCCATTCAAAATTCCATATCTGGAGCTATAGAAGTCCAATTGATGCAAACTCAATTTTGTTGGATGCCTGACTCAAAGGTCTAGAAACGCTCCAATTGTCAGCCAAAAAAGATGTCATATGAGGGCGATATGATTTTTCAAAGATGACAACTGAATTCTACCAGCAATCAGGTTTTGTGAAGAAATGAGTCCAAATTATGTTTCGAAGCTTCTAAACTATCATCCAAGTTATAATTTCAGCAATTTAGCCCCTCTAGTAAATCAATCTAGAAGGTCAAGAAAAGTAGCCACCAACCTCAATCCACCAACCTCAAATCACCAACCACAAACCAGCTGCAAGTTGGAATGCTGCCATTGTCAAAGAAGGAGGCTATAATGGTGGGTTGTTTGTGGTGACTACTAATGTCAAAGTTTGGCATGTTTGGCAGCCACCAGTATTGATAAAGAAGCAAGAGGAGCTGCCATTGAAGCCTATATATAGACACCAAGAGAGCCAAGAAAGAAGAGGAGGGAGTGCAATAGAATCAAAGAAAGGTGGTAGCAACTAGAAGTGAAGAAACACAAACTCTCCTCTCTACATACTAGAAATAATGCTTTCTTTTATCTTTAGGAGTAGTTGTTCAATAGATATGCAAGGCTAAGCTCTTTTCTTGGTTGCAAGGACGCAGAAACTTTCAGATTTCAAGAACTGTGAGATTTATTCTTCATTTATTTTCAGTTTGTATTATGAATGAGTATGATTGTTTTCCTATGCATGTTTTCTATGATTGTTGTTGATAATTGCTAGAGCGGACTCTAAGTTATTATTGTGAACAATCTATTGCTAAGTTTGATATCAAGACCGGAGTTAGGGTATATAAACTTGTGAAGCAACTAAGCTTGATAATTGTGGCGGAACTACGTTATTAAACTTAGGGAAAACATTCGATCAAAGCAACACAAGCAGACAACTTGGTTGTTAAGATTAATGAATTTATCTAGATCTTAAGGCTGCCATTAGATTAAATCATTAGTGCGGACACTGTGATTATTTGTTGGTTAGGGCTAGTTATACGGCGGATCTGTTAATTAACCAAAGTTAAGAAAAGATAAAAATTCAGAATATAAATTGGAGTTTTGTTTTAAGGATCAGTTCTGATTTCTGTAGGTGGATGTGTGCTTGTGACCAAGGTTTGTTTTCTTGATAAATTTCAATTTTAATTGATTGTGTTCACTAGTTTAATTTCTTCCATATTTTAGATTATCACAAATCAAAACCCCCCAATTGCATAACGTATAGCATAAAAATCTGAACTAAATCTTCCTCGTGGGATCGATCCCTTGCTTGCTCTATACTATCTAGTGTGATTTAAGTGTAAGGGTAATTAATTTGTGCGACCGCGACATCGCAACAAATGCATTCATGGATTGTAGCAATGGTATAAAGCAATCATTTGGAAACATGACATGTGGATGAATATTTTTAACATTTGCAAGCAACCTAAAGATGATAATGATTTACAAGAAGTAGATCATATTGAAGAATTAGTTTATGATCAACTTGAATCTACTTTAAGTAAAATTGAGTTTGATGAAATTGTAGATTTGCAAATGATTTATTCTTATAAAGAAATCACGAATGAAAAAGGCTCGTAAAAAATTAATGCGGATCTTTTGTCAAGAGTGACAACAGATTCAACATCCTACATTATTAGATATATTATTATAAAACATGCTTTAGTTAAGGAGTTATTGATATTTCAAGTGCAAAATGATGATATAAAACCTTGATAAAAATACACTTTTAAGTATCAATCACACCCCTTAACGAGCTTATTACTAGTCCCTAGTAATCAAAGCGTTAAAATAGAAAAATACTTTGCAAATTCCACAAAGCAAGGTAGTCATCATTTAACTTCCATTAATCTATCCAGATAAACAAACTCTCATTAAATTTATATACCTGCTCAATACCTCTTAACAAGATATTCATAAACCTTTCTTTTGTGCTCAATGTATCAACACATAATTATGGGGCTTTTCTTGGAAGAAAACAAAATTTTTATTCTAATGTTTGAGGTTAACTTTCTTGGGTTGGGATTATTATTTTTGTCTTCTTCTTTTTTCTTATTTTTTTTTAATATATATACATATAATTTAAAACGCCATGCATCTTTAACCTATGTAACGAGCTTTTGGCTAATGACTCCCAGACCAATTGGTCTTAGGGCATTAGGTGTTAAGACACCCCTACGAGCTTAGTAACTCGGGTCGCAGATACTGATATGTAGATAATGCAATGTTTAATTCCCTTAAGCTTTTCTCCTCAACCCATGTAATAAGCGTTGGGCCAATAGCTCCCAAGTTAGTTGACTTTAGGGTATTAGGTGTTAAAAAACCCCTTCGGGCTTAATTGCTTAGGTTAGGAAGGCTACGAAACCAAACTTATCTACATTTTTATTATTATCATTTTTTTATTTTTTTTTGTCTTTTTTTTTGTTTTTCTTTTTTTAATTATAAACTATCCCCTTTCCCTTAGTTGTTACCTTTAACAAAAGAACATAAATATTGTAATAATCCAATATGCAACCCACTATCATATGCTAAAGTGTCTGTGTGTAAATTAAGGTTTAATAATACATGTTAAATAAGTATATGAGCAGAATTAAGTGATAACAATGCGAGAGTTTGTAAATCTGAATATTTCAAGAAGTATTATGATAGACCTTGTTACGAATGATTACTAAGATGCATCTCAAGAGTCATAAAAAGTTCTTCTTACTCTGTCATCATAGTAACAACAATTTTGCACATGCTTTATGAAATAGAAAACACAGTTAGTTTTTTTTTTTAGCTACTACCCTCTCCCCCCAACTAAAACAAGACATTGTCCTCAATGTTTAAAGGTAGAAAGATAGAGTATAGAAGATATCACCTGAAATAACGAACACTGACAAACCTGGAACACACTAAAACAAATATAAGAAACAACAAAACACAATAATAAAACCAAAAGAAAAAAAATTCACAAATGAAGGCTCAAATCCAATCTAAGCTTTTTACGGTTTTCCTTAGTTGACCAATTTATGCGACTCATGGAAGGATCAATTACAGGAATGAAAGATTGTAGTTGGTCAATCAATTGTTCAACAGTAGCAGCAGACGTTATGATTTATCGTGCAGAAGATGTTAGAAATTCCTGTTCCACAGCATGATAAAAAAAAGACAACAACTTATCATAATAACCATTAAAATTTAACAAATCTATGGGTTTATAGTGAATGTGTAGTTGGTCCCAAGAGCAAATATGAAAGATCTCTTCCAATGTGCCTAGACCACTTGGTAAAGCAATGGAGGCATCAGAATGGTTAAGCATTGCATTCATTCAAGCCGACATTGTGGAGACCTGAAGTTCCTCTCCAATTGTTTTTCCAATGATGTCCCCTTGTGCTAAAGCTTCGGGGACGACCCCCAAAACTTGACTGCCTCCTAAAAATACAGCTATTAACACACCTCCCATTAACCCAATACTGTCTCCCCCATACACTAAATGAATCTTTCTCTCAGCTAGCACCTAACCAAGATGATTTGCTGATTCTAAAAACTCTTTTTCTTTCCCAAGACTAGATCCATCGAAAACACAAATATTTCTTATGTGATGACTTGAGGAACTTGCCATTTCTACACACTTCTGTATTTGTTGAATGTAGGGGTTGAGTAGAAATGAAAGGAAGGAAAAGAGGATTTTATAGATGAGAAATTAGAAAGGCAATCATACCACCTATATGTAGGCCAGCTAGAGTCTCACACACTCTCTTTCTCTTTATTTATTTATTTTTGAAAAAGCATGTCTATGTACAGGTGGTTGTGATTGTGGCTCACATCTTCCCTTGGTTTTACATCCAAGAACGGCTTAAACGCCCTCTATGGGTCGGGGATAGGCTTCCCATCCAGTTTTCTTAAAAACTGGCAAACAGGGTCTTTTTTAGTCAGATTCCCAAGACTAAGTCGATCATGTTCTTTATGAAATAGTGGCCATAAATCATGAATTGCACGATGCACATCTTGACTATGATGAGACTTAAGAGTCAATAGAAGATTATCTAAAGACTCTTTGTGTTTTGAAATAATTCCTACCTTTTGACAATTTTCACAGGTTTTGCAGAATGCATGTGATTCCTTGAATATGGTGGGCTAGTAAAATCCACTTTGTAAGATTTTTACAGTCCTCTTTTTTGACGAGAAATGATTCACACGTGCCTTAGAGTGATAAAATTTAATGACATTCCTTACCTCATTGTCGGGAATGCATCTTTGAAATATTTGATCAGGACAATAATTGAATAAGTAAGGGTCATCCCAATAAAATTTTTGCATCTCGCTCAAAAATTTTCTTTTGTCTTCGGTACTCTAGTGAGCTGGCAAAAATCCTAAAGCAAGAAAATTAATATTTTTAGCAAACCAAGGCATTGAACTAAGAGAAAGTAGAGATTCATCAGGAAAGTAATCATCGATTGGTGTGATGTCGGGTGTCGAATCTGTTGTCACTTTTGATAAAAGATCTGCATCAACATTTTTGGTGCCTTTTTCATCCTTGATTTCTTCCTGATTGGTCATGGCATGAGAAATGGAAGTGTTGGTAGGGAATCAGTCTTTTCCTTGCAATATTCAGATTCAACCCCTTCCTTACCCTTAGAGATTGACTCATCATCTTTCTCAAAAGGTTCAAGAGTGGATTTTTTAATAACCTTACCACTGCAAAGAGTGATGATTGATTTGACTTGATCCATGTGTTGACTTCTAAAAGTACTTGCATTTGCATTATATTGCTCCTTGGGATTTTGTTGTGGTTGAGATGGAAACTTACCTTTCTCTTAATAAACAAAAAGAAAGAGAAGAAGAAGAAGATGATGAGAACTTTGAGATGGAATATTAATGTAAGGATTAAACAATAATAATAACAAATGTCAAGGTTAGAGGTTTCACTAATGGTATGTCAAACAAGTATAGTATAAACTCTTATTATTCAATTGGAAACCACACACAAAGGAGGTTCCAATCTAATTATAGATTGTTAACATGATTACATTAGTGATCTTATTTGATTAATGCTAATACTTGTAAATCTTGTCAAGTATTCATGATTATAACTTATGTTAACAACAAATTAAGTTCCTTTCATAGCTCAGGTGTCGGTTATACCATACAATATGGGCTATGAAAGTGCCAAGCATTTGTTGTACCAAGTGTTATACAACATAAATCAAGATTAGTCATTTAACAAGCAAAGTATTAAAGAGTGAACAAGATAACAAATACAAAACATGTTAGTCTCAAACATTATTGCTATCATTAAGTTTACACTATACTTATTCTTACACCATTAGTGTAACCTTTTCACCTTGACATAATAAACTTAGCTAAACATAATAAAAGAAAGAAAAATAAATAAACAAAATAAGAACATAAATAAGATAAAAGTTAACTAAGTAAATGAAAGGAAATGAAAGGCATAAACTTGATATTAATGAAAGCAAATCATAAACATTACAAAAAATACAAAGAGAGAAAGCAAGAGCATGATCTTGATCTAGAAACCAAGATGCCTAAATGCATGC
>NW_011500885.1:36366-39802 GCF_000495115.2 Populus euphratica
AAATGCCTCCTTTTATAGGCCAAAATTGGGAACTATTGATTTGATGACTAATTGATAAGTGGGGGACCAACTCTTGACTTGGTGACAATTCTTATCTTCTCTTGTCTACCCAAAATGTCATTGATAACATCAAAATTGGAGCCACTTGAAACATGAAAGTTGTAGGAAATTATCTCGGCTTTCTTATGTAAAAAATTCAGCTCATTTGGACTTCTAGAACTCCAAATATGGGCCAAATATTGAACAGTGCTTGGGCTGGAGATAGATTCGGACTTCTTTATTGTTGCTACAATTTGGACTTGAAAATGGCCTTTTTAGATCTTGGGCTTTATGAAAGTTGTAGGCCTATGTCTTACCTTTCCATCCATATAAAGTAGACCTAAATATGAGATCTACAACTCCAGATATGACGCAATTACCGAACAGTGTTCCGATTTGGATTGCACCGACATCTCTTTTCTAAGTTTGGCCATCTCTTTGACCTTCCAATTTCAGTTCTTAAATTCATCAATCAATCCTTTCATTTATGTGATAGGCCTGCATTTAAAATGAACATTTACCACAAATTAAAGGTATCTTATATTATAATGCACTTTTAAGTATTAATCAGGTGATGCATGAGATTTTTTTCTTAATACTTAATTTTATATTAATGAATATACTTTTCCTATGGTTTGTTGGATTGAGTTTTAATTGAAGATTTTAGAGTGTTTATTTTCTTTAAAGTTAAAATTCCATGCACATCAAAGTTTGGAAAGGTTTTTAAATCAAGTTTATAAGTTGCTTCTTAATATTTGTTATATTTCCCTTTGTTTGTGGAGGCAATCCCTAAAGGATGGAAAAGTTGGACGATCATTAGTTGAGTGTTCATTGGTGATTAGTACTTAAAAGTGCATTCTTATCAAGGTCTTATATCATCATTTTGCACTTGAAGTATCAATAACTCCTTAACTAAAGCATGTTTTATAATAATATATCTAATAATATAAGATACCTTTAATTTGTGGTAAATGTTTATTTTAAATGCAGGCTTATCACATAAATAAAAGGATTGATTGATCAATGTAAGAACTGAAATTGAAAGGACAAAGAGATGGCCAAACTTAGAAAAGAGATGTTGATATAGTCCAAACAGGAACAGTGTTCGGTAATTGGGTCATATCTAGAGCTGTAGATCTTGGATTTAGGTCTACATTATATGGATGGAAAGGTAAGACATAGGTCTACAACTTTCATATGGAGCCCAAGATTTAATAAGGCCATTTTTAAGTCCAAATCTTAGCAACAACAAAGAAGTTTGAATCTATCCTACAACCCAAGCACTATTCAGTGTTCAGCCCATATCTTGAGTTCTAGAAGTCTAAATGACCTCAAATTTTTTGTTGAAAAGCTGTTAAAATTTCTTATAACTTTTATGATAAGGTTGGTTCTAATTTTGATGTTATCAATGACTTTTTCTTCAAATAAGAAGATAAGAATTGTCATCAAGTCAAGATGTGGCCACCCACTCAATAATAAGTCAACAAATCAATATTTCCCAATCTTGGCTTATAAAAGGAGGCATTTTCCATGCAATTAGGCATCTTGGTTTTCAAATCAAAATCATGATCTTACTTTCTCTCTTTGTATTGTAATGCTTAAGTTTTGCTTTCATTAATATCTTATTTATGCCTTTCATTTCTTTTCCTTTACTTAGTTAACTTTTACCTTATTTATATTTTTATCTTGTTTATTTATGTTTGTCTCTTCTATTATGTTTAACTAAGTTTATTATGTCAAGGTGAAAAGTTACACTAATGGTGTAAAAATAAGTATAGTGTAAACTCAACATGAACTTTAATGTTTTATATTAATATCTTCTGTATTTGTTATCTTATTCACTCTTAATACTGTGCTTGTTAAATGGTTAATTTAGATTTATGTTGTATAACACTTGCAAATTTCATAAAGCAAGTCATTCATTATTCAACTTTCATTAATCTATCCAGATAAACAAACTCTCATTAAATTTATATATTTTCTAAATACCTCTTAAATAAGATATTAATAAACCTTCTTTTTGTGCTCAATGTATCAATATATAGTTATGGGGCTTTACTTGAAAGAAAACAAATTTTTTATTCTAATGTTTAAGGTTAACTTCCTTGTGTTGAGATTATTATCTTTTTCTTCTTTTTTTCTTCTTCTTTTTTATTAATTTATATATAACTTAAAAACACAATGCATCTTTAGCTCATGTAACGAGCTTTCAACTAATAACTCCTAGACCAATTGGCCTTAGGGCATTAGGTGTTGAGACACCCCTTCGAGCTTAACAACTCGAGTTGCAGATACTGATATGTAAATAGTGCAATATTTGATTCTTTTAAGCTTTTCTCCTCAACCCATGTAACAAGCGTTGGGCCAATAGCACCCAAGTCAGTTGACTTTAGGGTATTAGGTGTTAAAACACCCCTTCGGACTTAATTACTTAGGTTAGGGAGGCTATGAAACCAAACTTATTTATATTTTTATTATCATCATTTTTTTATTTTATTTTTTTTGCAATTTATATATTATTCCTTTATCTCAGTTGTTACCTTTAACAAAAGAATATAAATAATGTAATAATCTAATGGGCAACCTATAATTATATGTTAAAGTATATGTGTGAAAAATAAAGGTTTAAGAATACATGTTAGATGAGTATATGAGCAGAATTAACCAATAACAATATAAGAGTTTGTAAACCAGAATATTTTAAGAAGTATTTTGATTGACCTTATTATGAATCATAAATTGCATGATACACATCTCCACTATGGTGTGTCTCAAGAGTTAATAGAAGATTATCTAAAGACCCCATACTCAGATCACTCTTAATGAATTGTATTTTATCTTCATGGTTTACATATACCATTCCTAAAGAACGACATGTTTCACTACAAGTCCATCTGGCACATTTGTGACAAACTTTCAGTTGTTTTACACGACGTTTCTTTGCAAAAGTGCTTTTACCTGTTCCAAACATGTATAAAATGAAGGAATTAGAGGACTCATCTAATAATCAGACCTTTGCTTCAATTAGCCAGCAAATATCTTTAGGAATTCCATGAGATAGAGCGAGAAATATTTTTTTAATTTTTCAAGAGTGGTGTCTATTTTCAAATGAGAATTGAAAAAGAGATTCAAAGAAAGGGGAAAGAGCAAAGAATTGCACAAATATATACACAGATATCAGTTATTATGGAAAATTAAAATAACCGATTTAAGTCATGGAGTGCCATTATTCTCCATTTGACCGGGATAAGAGAGACTAGTAAAACAAAAGTTTCACCAAAACAAAACACAAAACAATGTCAGAAAAAGAAAATTAATCTTTATATACAGGATCACTCAATTTAATATAGTCATTTTCAACCAAAAAATTATCAAAGTAAACTTTCAAATGATATCC
>NW_011500885.1:42635-78352 GCF_000495115.2 Populus euphratica
ATTTTTCACATGCAAATACTACTGCAAGTAATTCTTTTTCAGTGGTGGTATAATTCATTTGAGAACTATTTAAAGTTTTACTTGTATAGTAAATCACATAAGATTTCTTAACTTTTCTTTGTCCTAAAACAGCACCCGCAGTATAATCACTAGCCTTATATATTATTTCAAAGGGTAATTGACACGACCAGAAGATTGATGTCTTCTCCCAAGTGTAGAATTCTTGAAGTAATAAATAACCCGACAAGACTAGAATCGAACCATAGGGAGGTTAATTGTATAAATTATAAATAACAATAACACAACGACAACAAATCCATAACAACAACAATAATAATACTAAATACTATTACTAATAATAATAATAGTAGTAGTAGTAATAATAATAATAGTAATAATAATAATAATAACAATAACAATAATAGTAATAATATTAATATTAATATTAATATTAATATTAATATTAAAGAAGAAGAAGAAGAGGAAAATGAGAGCTTTGAGATGGAAGATTAACGTCAAGATTAAACAATGATTAAAACAAATGTCAAGGGTAAAGGATCCACTAATGATATGCCAAACAAGTATAGTATAAACTCTTATTATTTAATTGGAAACCATACATAAGGAGGTTCCAATCAGATTATAAGTTTTTTACATGATTACATTAGTTATCTTATTCGAATAATGCTAATACTTGTAAATGTTGTCAGTCATTCAGATTATAACCTATGTTAACAAAAAATCAAGTTCCTTTTATAACTCCGATGTCAGTTATACCATACAGTATTGGCTATGAAAGTGCCAAGTATTTATTGTATCAAGTTTTATATAATATAAATCTAGATTAACAATTTAACAAGTAAAGTATTAAAAGTGAACAAGATAACAAATACAAAACATGTTAGTATCAAACATTAAGGTCCGTTTTGAGTTTACACTATACTTATTCTTACACCATTAGTGTAACATTTTCACCTTGACATAATAAACTAAACTAAACATAATGAAAGAAAGAAAAATAAATAAACAAAATAAGAACTTAAAAAAGATAAAAGTTAATCAAGTAAAGGAAAGGAAATGTAAGGCATAAACTTGATATTAATGCAAGTAAAACATAAGCAATACAAAGAGAGAAAGCAAGAGCATGATCTTGATCTGGAAACCAAGATGCCCAAATACATGGTAAATGCCTCTTTTTATAAGCTAAAATTTAAAACTATTGATTTGATATATAATTGATGAGTGGGTGGCCACATCTTGACTTGGTGACAATCCTTATCATCTTTTCTGAATAAAACATCATTGATAACATTAGAATTGGAACCACTTGTACCATGAAAGTTTTAAGAAATTGTCTTAGCCTTCCAGGAGAAAAAAATGAGGTCATTTGGACTTCTAGAACTCTAGATATGGGCCAAACACTGAATAGCGTTTGGGCTACAGGACAGATTTAGACTTCTTCATTGTTGCTATAATTTAGACTTGAAAATGGCCTTATTAAAACCAGACCTCTACATAAAAGTTGTAGGCCTATGTCTTACCTTTCTATCCATATAAAGTTGACCTAAATCCAGGATCTACAACTCCCAATATGACCCAATTACCAAACAATGTTCTAGTTTGGACTACACTAGCATCTCTTTTCTATGTTTGACCACCTTTTTGTCCTTTCAATTTCAATTCTTCAACTCATCAATCAATTCTTTCATTTATGTGATAGGTCTGCATTTAAGATGAATATTTACCATAAATTAAAGGTATCTTATGGTATCAAACTTGTTATTATAAAACATGTTTTAGTTAAGGAGTTATTGATACTTTAAGTGAAAAATGATGATATATAACCTTGATAAAAATACACTTTTAAGTACTAATCAGCCATGTTTCCTATAGCATCGGTACTCGGTGCAGAGGAGGTCTTGTCAGCTAGACTTGAGTTACGGCTTACAAGGGTTATAACTTTTGATCTAATCGTTAGATTGCTTTCAAATTTTTTCATGAGTTTCCATAGGCCGTTTTCCATGGAGATGTTATGGAATTGGTACTTGGTGATAAGGAGGTCTGGTCAGCCAGACTTGAGTAGTGGCTTAAAAGGGCCATAACTTTTGAACCGACCATTAGATCACGCTCAAATTCTTACATGAGTTTTCATAAGCCGTGTTCCAAATTTGAGTAGCGACTAAAAAGGATTATAACTTTTAATCTGATAGTTGGATCGCGCTTAAATTTTTATACAAGTTGGGGAACGCTGTTTTCATCGGGGTTGCTCTAGAATCGCTACTCCGTGATGAGGAGGTATGGTTGGCCAGACTTGAGTAGCAGCTTAAAACTGCCATAACATTTGATTCAATTATTGGATTGCATTTAAATTTTTATACGAGTTGAGGAACGACATTTTCATTGGGGTTGCTCTAGAATCACTACTCCGTAACAAAGAGGTCTAGTCGGCCAGACTTGAGTAGTGGCTTAAAAGGGCTATAACTTTTGAATCGACCATTAGATCATGCTCAAATTGTTACATGAGTTTTCATAAGTGCGTTCCTTAGGGTTTTTATGGAATCGATACTCAATGTAGAGGAGGTCTTCTTAGCTAGACTTGAGTAGCGACTTACAAAGGCCATAACTTTTCATCCGATCATTGCATTGCCCTCAAAGTTTTACATGAGTTTCCATAAGCCGTTTTTCATGGGGATGCTATGGAATCAATAATCGGTGATGAGGAGGTCTAGCTAGCTAGACTTGAGTAGCGGCTAAAAAGGGTTATAACTTTTGATCTGATCATTGGATCGTGCTTAAATTTTTATACGAGTAAGTGAACGTCATTTTCATCGGGGTTGTTTTGGAATTGCTACTTCGGGACTAGGAGGTCTGGTTAGCAAGACTTGAGTAGTTCCTTGAAGGACCATCGCTAAAATTTTTATATGAGTTGGGGAACGCTGTTTTTATCAGGGTTACTATGGAATCGCTACTTCATGACGACATGGTCTGGTTGGCTAGAATTAAGTAGCAGCTAAAAAGGGCTATAACTTTTGATCTAATGGTTGGATCACACTTATATTTTAATCTTAGTTGGGGAATGCCGTTTTCATTAGGGTTGCTATTGAATTGCTACTACAGGACCAGGAGGTCTAGTTAGCAAGACTTGAGTAGCGACTTAGAAAGCCATAATTTTTTATTTGATCATTAGATTAGCTTAAATTTTTATACAATTTAGAGAACATTGTTTTTGCTAGGGTTGCTCTAGAATCACTACTTTATGATGAAGAGGTTTGGTCGGCCAAACTTGAGAAGCGGCTAAAAAGGGCCATAACTTTTGATCTGATAGTTGGATTGCTCTTAAATTTTTATAATAGTTGGGGAATGAAATTTTCATTGAGGTTGCTTATGAATCGCTACCCTGTGATGAGGAGGCCTGATGGGCCAGACTTGAGTAGTGGCTTAGAAGGGCTATAAATTTTGATCCGACCATTGGATCACGCTCAAATGTTTATACGAGTTAGCAAACTCCAATTTCATCAAGGTTGCTCTGCAATCGCTACTCTATGTCAAACATGTCTGGTTGGCCAGACTTAAGTAGCAACTTAAAAAGGTTATAACTTTTGATCCGATCAATGGATCCCCCTTAAATTCTTAAATGAGTTTTCATAGGTCATGTGACATGACTAAAAGATTGATGTCCTCTCCAAAGTGCAGGAGTGTCGAAGTAATAAATAACCCGACAAGACCGGGGTCAAACAATAGGGAGGTTAATTGTACAAATTATAAATAACAACTATAAACAACAACAACAACAATAATAACAATAACAACAACAACAATAATAATAACAACAATAGTAGTAGTAGTAGTAGTAATAACAATAATAATAAAGAAAAAGAAAGAGAAGAAGAAGAAGATGATGAGAACTTTAAGATGGAATATTAATGTAAGGATTAAACAATGATAATAACAAATGTCAAGGTTAGAGGTTCCACTAATGGTATGTCAAACAAGTATAGTATAAACTCTTATTACTCAATTGGAAACCACACACAAAGGAGGTTCCAATCTGATTATATATTGTTCACATGATTACATTAGTCATCTTATTCGATTAATGCTAATACTTGTAAATCTCGTCACGCATTCATGATTATAACTTATGTTAACAACAAATCAAGTTTCTTTCATAGCTCAAGTGTCGGTTATACCATACAGTATGGGCTATGAAAGTGCCAAGCATTTTTTGTACCAAGTATTATACAACATAGATCAAAATTAGTCATTTAACAAGCAAAGTATTAAAGAGTGAACAAGATAACAAATACAAAACATGTTAGTATCAAACATTAAAGTCCATATTCAGTTTATACTATACTTATTCTTACACCATTAGTGTAACCTTTTCACCTTGACATAATAAACTTAGCTAAACATAATAAAAGAAAGAAAAATAAATAAAGAAAATAAAAACATAAATAAGATAAGAGTCAACTAAGTAAAGGAAAGGAAATGAAAGGCATAAACTTGATATTAATGAAAGCAAAGCATAAATATTACAAAAAATACAAAGAGAGAAAGCAAGAGCATGATCTTGATCTACAAACCAAGATGCCTAAATGCATGGCAAATGCCTTCTTTTATAGGCCAAAATTGGGAACTATTGATTTGATTACTAATTGATGGGTAGGTGACCAACTCTTGACTTAGTGACAATCCTTATCTTCTCTTGTCTGCTTAAAATGTCATTGATAACGTCAAAATTGGAGCCAGTTGAAAACATGAAAGTTGTAGGAAATTGTCTCAACTTTCTTGTGTTAAAGATTCAGGTCATTTGGACTTCTAGAACTCTAGATATGGGCCAAACACTGAAGAGTACTCGGGCTAGAAGATAGATTCATACTTCTTTGTTGTTGCTACATTTTAGACTTGAAAATAGCCTTTTTAGATCTTGAGCTCCATATAAAGGTTGTAGGTCTATGTCTTACCTTTCCATCCATATAAAGTAGACCTAAATCTGAGATCTACAGCTCCAGATAGGACCTAATTAGCAAACAGTGTTCCGGTTTGGATTGCACCGACATCTCTTTTCTAAGTTTGGCCATCTCTTTGTCCTTTCAATTTCAGTTCTTAAATTCATCAATTAATCCTTTTATTTATGTGATATGCCTACATTTAAAATAAACATTTACCATAAATTAAAGGTATCTTATATTATTAGATATATTATTATAAAACATGCTTTAGTTAAGGAGTTATTGATACTTCAAGTGCAAAATGATGACATAAAACCTTGATAAACAATGCACTTTTAAGCACTAATCACACCCCCCCAACCAGCTTATTACTAGTCTCTAGTAATCAAAGCGTTAAAATAGAAAAACAATTTACAAATTCCACAAAGCAAGGTATTCATCATTCAACTTCCATTAATCTATCCAGATAAACAAACTCTCATTAAATTTATATATCTGCTCAATACCTCTTAAAAAGATAATAATAAACCTTTCTTTGGTGCTCAATATATCAACACATAATTATGGAGCTTTTGTTGGAAGAAAACAAAATTTTTGTTCTAAATAAAAAGATTATTATTATTATTATTTCTTTTTTTTTAAATATATATACATATAACTTAAAACACCACGCATCTTTAACCCATGTAAAGAGCTTTCGACTAATGACTCCTAGACTAGTTGATCTTAGAGCATTAGGCGTTGAGACACCCCTACGAGCTTAGTAACTCGGGTTGTAGATAGTGTAATGTTTGATTCCCTCAAGCTTTTCTCCTTAACCCATGTAACAAGCATTGGGCCAATAGCTCCTAAGTCAGTTAACTTTAGGGTATTAGGCGTTAAAACACCCCTTCGGGCTTAATTGCTTAGGTTAGGGAGGCTACGAAACCAAACTTATCTACATTTTTATTATCATTATTCTTTTTTTTGCTCTTTTTTTGTTTTTATTTCAAATTATATACTATCCATTTCCCTTAGTTGTTACTTTTAACAAAAGAACATAAATAATATAATAATTTAATGTGCAACCCACAATCATATGTTAAAGTGTGTGTGTGTAAATTAAGGTTTAAGAATACATGTTAAATGAGTATATGAGCAGAATTAAATGATAATAATGCGAGAGTTTGTAAACATGAATATTTCAAGAAGTATTATGATAGACCTTGTTACGAATGGTTACTAAGATGCGGCTCAAGAGTCATAAAAAGTTCTCCTTACTCTGCATCATAGTAACAACAATTTTGCACATACTTTATGGAATAGAAAACACAGTTAGTTTTCTTTTTAGCTACTACCCTCTCCCCCCTAACCAAAACGAGACATTGTCCTCAATGTTCTAAGGTAGAAAGATAGAGTATATAAGATATCACCTGAAATAACGAACACTGATAAACCTGAAACACACTTAAACAAAAATAAGAAATAACAAAACACAATAATAAAACAAAAGGACAAAAAAATTCACAAATGAAGGCTCAAATCCAATCTAACCTTTTTACGGCTTTCCTTAGATGACCAATTTATGCAACTCATTGAGGGATCAATTATAGGAATGAAAGATTGTAGTTGGTCAATCAATTGTTCAGCAGTAGCAGCAGAGATTATGATTTGTCATGTAAAAAATGTTAGAAATTGTTGTTCCACAGCATTGTCAAGAAAAGACAACAACTTATCATAATAACTATTAACATTTAATAGACTTATGGGTTTATGGTGAATGTGTAGTTGGGCCTAAGAGGAAATATAAAAGATCTCTTCCAATGTGCCTAGACCACCTGGTAAAGCAATGAAGGCATCAACATGGTTAAACATTGCATTCATTCGAGCAGACATTGTGGAGACCTATAGTTCCTCTTCAATTGTTTTTCCAATGATGTCCCCTTGTGCCAAAGCTTCGAGGATGACCCCCAAAACTTGATTACCTCCTAAAAATGTAGTTATTGACACATCTCCCATTAACCCAAGACTGCCTCCCTTATACACTAAATAAATCTTTCTCTCAGCTAGCACTTGACCAAGATAATTTGCTGATTCTAAAAACTCCTTTTCTTTTCTAGGACTAGATCCACCGAAAACACAAATACTTTTTATTTATTGACTAGAGGAATTTGTCATTTCTACATACTTCTATATTTGATGAATGTATGGGTTAAGTGGAAATGAAGAGAAGGAAGAGAGGATTTTATAAATGAGAAATTAAAAGGGCAATCATACTACCTATGTGTAGGCCAGCTAGAGTCTCACACTCTCTCTTTCTCTATCTCTTTATTTATTTATTTATTTATGAAAAAGCATGTGTATGTACAGACAGTTGTGATTGTGGCTCATATTTTCCCTTGGTTTTACGTCTAAGAACAGCTTAAACGCCCTCTATAGGTCGGGGATAGGTGATTACTACTTAAAAGTGCATTTTTATCATGGTTTTATATCATCATTTTGCACTTGAAGTATCAATAACTCCTTAACTAAAATATGTTTTATAATAATGTATCTAATAATATAAGATACCTATAATTTATGGTAAATGTCTATTTTTAATGCAGGCTTATCACATAAATGAAAGGATTGATTGATGACTTGAAGAACTTAAATTGCAAGGATATGGTCAAACTTAGACTTAGAAAAGAGATGTCGGTGCAATCCAAACCGGAACACTGTTCGGTAAATGGGTCATATCTGGAGCTATATATCTCAGATTTAGGTCCAATTTATATGGATGGAAAGGTAAGACATAGGCCTACAACTTTCATATGGAGCCCAAGATCTAAAAAGGCCATTATCAAGTCCAAATTGTAGCAACAACAAAGAAGCCCGAATCTGTCTTCCAGCCCGAGCACTGTTCGGTATTTTGGCCATATCTAGAGTTCTAGAAGTCCAAATGAGCTGAAGTTTTTACACAAGAAAGCTGAGACAATTGCCTACAACTTTCATGTTTGCAACTGGCTCCAGTTTTGACGTTATCAATGACGTTTTGGGCAGACAAGAGAAGATAAGGATTGTCACCAAGTCAAAAGTTGGCCACCCACTTATCAATTAGTCATCAAATCAATAGTTCCCAATTTTAGCCTATAAAAGGAGGCATTTGCCATGCATTTAGGCATCTTGGTTTCCAGATCAAGATCATGCTCTTCCTTTCTCTCTTTGTATTTTTTATGCTTATGCGGCTCAAAAGTTAATAGAAGATTATCTAAAGACTCCTTACTCAGGCCATCCTTAATGAACTGTATTTTATCTTTATGCTTTATAGATACCATTCCTAAAGAACGATATTGTGCATTGCAAGTCCATTTATCGATGACAGACTTTTAGTCGTTTTCACGAAGTTTCTTTGCAAAAGTGCTTTTACCTGTTCCAAGCATGTGTGAAATGAAGAAATTAGAAGACTCACCTAATAATAGGACATTTGCTTCAATCAACCAGCAAATATCTTCAAGAATTCCATGATTCATTAACAACCTCAATCTTGCACATCTAGCACGGTAAATTTTTGTAATCACATTCTGAGGTAGAGCGGGAAAATACTTTTTCAATTTTTCAAGATTAATGTCCATTTTCAAATGAGAATTGGAAGAAAGATTTATAGAATTGCATAAATATATACACAGATATCAGTTATTATGAGAAACTAAAAGAACCGACTTAAGTCACGGAGTACCATTGCCGCCATTTGACCAGGGTGAGAGAAACTAGCAAAAATCACTCAAAAAGAATGACAAAAACAATGTAAGAAAAACAAAATAATCAACCTTTATCTACAACATCATTCAAACCAGTTGATTCATTTTTATTAGGAAAATTATCAAAGTAAGCTTTCAAACAATGTCCATTTTCCTTAAAAATATTGTCATTCATTGAATTCTCAATATCACAGGCCCTATAAGGATTGCTCCATCTTGATCTTAGCTCTCTAGGGAATGCATAGAGTTGAGAATTATAAAACAAAACGTTTTGACCAGTATCAACTTTTTGACAATTTTCACAAGTTTTGCAGAATGCATGCGTGTCCTTAAACATGGTGGGCCAATAAAATCCATTTTGAAATATTTTTGTAGCTGTCTTTTTTTGACGAGAAATAACTTTCACATGCTTCAGAATGACAAAGTTTAATGACACTACTTACCTCATTGTCCAGAATGAATCTTTGAAATATTTGGTCAGGACAATATTTGAATAAGTTAGGGTCATCACAATAAAAGTTCTTCACTTCATTCAAAAACTTTTCTTTGTCCTGGGTACTCCAATCAGTTGGCAAATCTCCTAAAGCAAGAAAATTTATATTTTTATCATACTAAGGCATTGGACTAAGAGAAAGTAAGGATTCGTTAAGAAAGTAATCATCAATTAGTGTGATGTTAGATGTCGAATTTGTTGTCACTTT
The DNA here is from genome assembly GCF_000495115.2 of Populus euphratica. Taxonomy (NCBI): domain Eukaryota; kingdom Viridiplantae; phylum Streptophyta; class Magnoliopsida; order Malpighiales; family Salicaceae; genus Populus; species Populus euphratica. The sequence continues at coordinate 52,011 of NW_011500885.1, forward strand.
TGACACAAGATTCGCATCAACATTTTCGGTGCATTTTTCATCTGTGATTTCATCCTTAGAATAAATAATTTGCAAATCTTTAGATTCATCCAACTCATTTTTACTTAAAGTAGATTCAAGTTGATCATAAACTAATTCGTCAATATGATCTACTTCTTGTAAATCATTATCATCTCCAGGTTGCTTGTAAATGTTGAAAATATTCATCTCCAATGTCATGTTTCTAAATGATAGCTTCATCAGTCCATTCCTACAATTAATCAATGCGTTAGAAGTTGCAAGAAACGGACGTCCTAAAATAACAGGAAATGAATTACATGCTTCAATAGGTTCTGTATCTAAGATAACAAAATCCACAGGATAAATGAATTTGTCCACTTGTACTAACACATCTTCGACTATTCCTCTAGGCACTTTTATAGATCTATCTACAAGTAAAAGAGTCACAGAAGTTAGTTTTAACTCACCTAGATTGAGACTTTGAAAAACTGAATATGGAAGTAAATTCACATTGGCTCCAAGATCAAGTACGACTCTTTCAATTTTATGTTCTCCAATAAAGCAAGAAATTGTAGGACAACCAGGGTCTTTATATTTCAAAGCATTATTGTTATGAAGAATGACACTTACTTGTTTGGCTAAAAAGGCTTTCTTTTTCACATTTAGTTTCTGACACGACGAAAAGATTGATGTTTTCTCCCAACTGCAGGAGTATCGAAGTAATAAATAACCTGGCAAGACTAAGGTCGAACCACAGGGAGGTTAATTGTACAAATTATAAACAATAACAATAACAATAACAACAACAACAACAACAACAACAACAACAATAACAGTAATAATAATAATAATAATAATAATAATAATAATAATAATAAAGAAAAAGAAGAAAAAGAAGAAGATGAGAACTTGGAGATGGAATGTTAATGTAAGGATTAAACGATGATAATAACAAATGTCAAGGTTAGAGGATCCACTAATGGTATGTCAAACAAGTATAGTATAAACTCTTATTATTCAATTGGAAACCACACACAAAGGAGGTTCCAATCAGATTATAGATTGTTAACATGATTACATTAGTCATCTTATTCGATAAATGCTAATATTTGTAAATATGGTTAGGCATTCATGCTCATAGCTGAAGTGTCAGTTATACCAACTCTTGACTTGGTGTCAATCCTTATCTTCTATTATCTGCCCAAAACATCATTGATAACATCAAAATTGGAGCCACTCGAAAACATAAAAGTGGTAGGAAATTGTCTCAGCTTTCTTGTGTAAACAATTCAGCTCATTTGGACTTCTACAACTCCAGATATGGGCCAAATACTGAATAGTGCTTGGGCTGGAAGATAGATTCAGACTTCTTTGTTGTTGCTACAATTTGGACTTGAAAATGGCCTTTTTAGATCTTGGGCTCCATATGAAAGTTGTAGGCCTATGTCCTACCTTTCCATCCATATAAAGTAGACCTAAATCTGAGATCTATAACTCCATATATGACTAAATTACCAAACAGTGTTCCGGTTTGGATTGCACTAACATCTCTTTTCTAAGTTTGGCCATCTCTTTGTCCTTTCAATTCCAGTTCTTAAATTCATCAATCAATCCTTTCATTTATGTGATAGGCCTGCATTTAAAATGAACATTTACCACAAATTAAAGGTATTTTATATTATTAGATACGCTATTATAAAACATGCTTTAGTTAAGGAGTTATTAATACTTCAAGTGCAAAATGATGAAATAAAACCTTGGTAAAAAATGCACTTCTAAGTACTAATCAGTTTCCTCTTCACAGTGCATAGATCTTTCAAAAATTTAGCATAAGAAGGAACCTGTTTAATACCATCCAGCAAAGGTATAGTGATACTTACCTGTTTGAAAGTTTCAAAGATTTCAGAGTTGTGATTGACTTTCTGTTGTTTAGTCATGGCGTGCGGAAATGGAAGTGCTGGCGGGGAATTAGTAATTTCTTTGCAATTTTCAGATTCAACCCCTTCCTTACCCTCAGAGATTGACTCATCATCTTTCTCACAAGGTTTAAGAGTGGGTTTTTCAATACCTTACCACTGGAAAAAGTAGTGACTGATTTGACTTGATTCATGTGTTGGCTTCTAGAACTACTTGCATTTGGATTGTATTGCCCTTTGGGATTTTGTTGTGGTTGAGATGGAAACTTACCTTTCTCTTGGAAACTGAGAGCACATGTTAATTTTGTAAGAGTATCTTTAAAAAATCTTTCATATTTTGTGCAAGTTGAGTATTGATTGTCTCTTGCTTTTCAATGAATACATGCAATGTTTCCTCAAGATTTCTTCTAGGAGGTGGAGCATAAGGAGGTGTGTATCCATGAGAATTTTAGAAATTATGGTGTGCTTGAAACGATGGTTATGAAGTTTGTACATTGTTATTATCACTCTTCCAATTGAAATTTTGGTGATTTCTCCAACCAGGGTTGTATGTTTAGGAGTATGGGTTGTGGTTGGCCCTTTGGAAACTGTTTAAAGCATGAGCTTGTTCATGGAGACATTCCTTAAAAGAAGAAAAAGGTTGGACAGTTATTGGTTGAGTGTTCATTTGTTTCACATATTTGACACACAATGTTTTCAACAGATTTTAATTGACCACTCTTTTTCAATTCTAGTGCCTTGACTTTTCTAGCTAAAGATGAAAACTTAGCTTGAAAGTCATGATCTTCCGTAAGGTTGTACATACCTCCACTAGATGTATGAGGATGAGTTTTACTCGGTGCCTCATAAGTACCCGCAGTGTCCCAATTTTGAGCATTTTCAGCGAACAAGTCTAAGTACTCCATTGCTTCATCAGGGTCTTTATCTTTAAAAGTTCCATTGCACATCAATTCAACCATTTGCCTATCTCTAGGTGTTAACCCTTCTTAAAATGTGAAACCAATCTCCATGTTTTAAAACCATGATGAGGGCAAGTATTAAGCAAGTCTCGATACCTATCCCAACATTGGTAAAATGTTTCTCCTGGTTTTTGAGTGAAAGTGGTGATTTGTTTTTTGAAAGAGTTTGCTCTATGAGATGGGAAAAACTTCTTTAAAAACTGTTGTTGCATTTCATCCCAAGCACGAATAGATCCTGGTCTCAAATTTTGTAGCCATGTTTTAGCTTTATCTTTTAATGAAAAAGGAAAAAGCTTTAATCTGATGGTGTTCATGCTACAATTTGAATCATTATATGTGTTGCAGACCTCCTGAAATTTCCTTAAATGCAAGTATAGATTTTCTAAATTTAAGCCATGAAAAGAAGGTAAAAGTTGAATAATGCCTAGTTTAAAATTAAAATGAGATGCATCAAGAGGAAAAACTATGCATGATAGTGCACTTGTTCTTGTGGGATTCATGTGGTCTCTAAGTGTTTTGACACGGTTATTCTCATTATTCTCATATGAAGTGATTGATTATCTTCTTCGGCCATATTTTTTTAAAATGATGAGGATACCCTACAAAGTCTACCACTTAATGTACGTGACCACACTCTCATGCACGTGTAGGAATAGAATAAAAGAAAGAAGAAAACAAGAGAAGAAGAAACAAGAGAAAAGATAAAAGAAACAAAGTTATACACAACAAAAGTTAAAAGAGAAAATACTATAATTAGTACAAGAACTTACCTCCCCAGCAACGACACCAAAAACTTGACACGACTAAAAGATTGATGTCTTCTCCCAAGTGCAGGAGTGTCGAAGTAATAAATAACTCGGCAAGATCGGGGTCGAACTACAGGGAGGTTAATTTTACAAATTATAAACAACAACAATAGCAATAATAACAATAACAACAACAACAACAACAACAACAACTATAGTAGTAGTAGTAGTAGTAGTAGTAGTAGTAACAATGATAATAAAGAAAAAGAAGGAGAAGAAGAAGAAGATAATGAGAACTTTGAGATGGAATATTAATGTAAGGATTAAATAATGATAATAACAAATGTCAAGCTTAAAGGTTCCACTAATGGTATATCAAACAAGTATAGTATAAACTCTTATTACTCAATTGGAAACCACACACAAAGAAGGTTCTAATCTGATTATATATTGTTAACATGATTACATTAGTCATCTTATTCGATTAATGCTAAAACTTGTAAATCTCGTCAAGCATTCATGATTATAACTTATGTTAACAACAAATCAAGTTCCTTTCATAGCTCAGGTGTCGGTTATACCATACAAGATGGTCTATGAAAGTGCCAAGCATTTGTTGTACCAAGTGTTATACAACGTAAAGCAAGATTAGTCATCTAACAAGCAAAGTATTAAAGAGTGAACAAGATAACAAATACAAAACATGTTAGTATCAAACATTAAAGTCCATATTAAGTTTACACTATACTTATTCGTACACTATTAGTGTAACCTTTTCACCTTGACATAATAAACTTAGCTAAACATAATCAAAGAAAGAAAAATAAAAAAAAATAAGAACATAAATAAGATAAGAGTTAACTAAGTAAAGGAAAGGAAATGAAAGGCATAAACTTGATATTAATGAAAGCAAAGCATAAACATTACAAAAAATACAAAGAGAGAAAGCAAAAGCATGATCTTGATCTGGAAACTAAGATGCCTAAATGCATGGCAAATGCCTGCTTTTATAGGTCAAAATTAGGAACTATTGATTTGATGACTAATTGATGAGTGGGTGACCAACTCTTGACTTGGTGACAATCCTTATATTCACTTATCTGCCCAAAACGTCATTGATAACATCACAATTTGAGCCACTTGAAACATGAAAGTTGTAAGAAATTGTCTCAACTTTCTTGTGTAAAATATTCAGGTCATTTGGACTTCTAGAACTCCAGATATGGGCCAAATACTAAACAGTGCTCGGGCTAGAGGATAGATTCGGCCTTCTTTGTTATTGCTCCAATTTGGACTTGAAAATGGCCTTTTTAGATCTTGGGCTCTTATAAAAGTTGTAGGCCTATGTCTTACATTTCCATCCATATAAAGTAGACCTAAATCTAAGATCTATAGCTCCAGATATGACCCAATTACCAAATAGTATTCCGGTTTGGACTACATTGGCATCTCTTTTCTAAGTTTGGCCATCTCTTTGTCCTTTCAATTTCAGTTCTTAAATTCATCAATCAATCCCTTCATTTATATGATAGGCATGCATTTAAAATGAACATTTACCACAAATTAAAGGTATCTTATATTAGTAGATACGTTATTATAAAACATGTTTTAGTTAAGAAGTTATTGATACTTCAAGTGCAAAATGATGATATAAAACCTTGATAAAAATGAACTTTTAAGTACTAATCAAAATGCAACAACAATTTTTAAAGAAGTTTTTCCTATCTCATAGAACAAACTCTTTCAAAAGACAAATCACCTTTTCACTCAAAAATCAGGAGAAACATTTTACCAATGATGGGATAGGTATCGAGACTTGCTTAATACGTGCCCTCATCATGGTTTTGAAACATGCAGATTGATTTTACATATTTATGAAGGGTTAACACCTAGAGATAGGCAAATGGTTGAATTGATGTACAATGGAACTTTTGAAGATAAAAACCCTAATGAATCAATGGAGTACTTAGACTTGTTAGTTGAAAATGCTCAAAATTGGGACACCGCAGGTACTTATGAGGCATTGAGTAAAACTCAACCTCATACATCTAGTGGAGGAATGTACAACCTTAGAGAAGATCATGACCTCCAAGCTAAGTTTTATCACTAACTAGAAAAGTCGAGTCACTAGAATTGATAAACTCATACATCTGCTCTCGATTTCCAAGAGAAAAATAAGTTTCCATCTCAACCACAACAAAATCCCAAGGGGTAATACAATGCAAATACAAGTAGTTTTGGAAGCGACAAATGGATCAAGAAATCAGGCACTACTCTTCGCAGTGGTAAGGTTATTGAAAAAACCCACTCTTGAACCTTGTGAGAAAGATGATGAGTCAATCTTTGAGGGTAAGGAAGGGGTTGAATATGAAATTTGCAAAGAAAAGATTGATTCCCCGCCAACACTTCCATTTCCTCATGCCATGACCAAACAAAGGAAAGTCAATCATAACTCTAAAATCTTTGAAACTTTCAAACAGGTAAGGATCAATATACCTTTGCTAGATACTATTAAACAGGTTCCTTCCTATGTTAAATTTTTAAAAGATCTATCCACTGTGACGAGAAAACTGAATGTCATTCTTCAAAACAATAATGCTTTGAAATATAAAGACCCTGGTTGTCCTACAATTTCTTGCCTTTGGAGAATATAAAATTGAAAGAGCTTTACTTGATCTTGGAGCTAGTGTGAATTTACTTCCATATTCAGTTTTTTAGAGTCTCAATCTAGGTGAGTTAAAATCAACTTTTATAACTCTTTTGCTTGCTGATAGATCTGTAAAAGTGCCTAGAAGAATAGTTAAAGATGTGTTAGTACAAGTTGATAAATTCATTTATCCTGTAGATTTTATTGTCTTGGATAGACAACCTGTTGAAACATGTAATTCATTTCCTGTTATTTTAGGACATCCGTTTGTTACAACTTCTAATGCATTAATTAATTGTAGAAATGGACAGATGAAGCTATCTTTTGGAAACATGACATTACAGATGAATATTTTCAACATTTGCAAACAACTAGGGGATGAAAATGATTCATAGAAAGTAGATCTTATTGACGAATTAGTTTATGATCAATTTGAATCTATCATGAGTAAAATAGAGTTTAATGAATCTAAAGATGTGCAAATGATTTATTCTCGGAAAGAAATCACATATGAAAAAGGCACAAAAAATATTGATGCGGATCTTTTGTCACCAAGTCAAGAGTTGGCCACCTACTCATCAATTAGTCATCAAATCAATAGTTCCCAATTTTGGCCTATAAAAGGAGGCATTTGCCGTGTATTTTTGTAATGCTTAAGTTTTATTTTCATTAATATCTTGTTTATGCCTTTCATTTCCTTTCCTTTACTTAGTTAGCTTTTATCTTATTTATGTTCTTATTTTGTTTATTTAATATTTTTTCTTTCATTGTGTTTAGCTACATTTATTATGTCAAGGTGAAAAGGTTATACTAGTGGTGTAAGAATAAGTATAGTGTAAACTTAATATGGACTCTAATGTTTGATACTAACATGTTTTATATTTGTTATCTTTTTCACTCTTTAATACTTTGCTTATTAAATGACTAATCTAGATTTCTATTGTATAACACTTAGTATAACAAATGCTTGGCACTTTCATTGCCCATACAGTATGGTACAATCGACACGTGAGCAATGAAAGGAACTTAATTTGTTGTTAACATAAGTTATAATCATGAATGCCTGATGAGATTTACAAGTATTAGCATTAATCGAATAAGATAACTGACATGACTAAAAGATTATTGTCTTCTCCCAAATGTAGGAGTGTCGAAGTAATAAATAATCCGGCAAGACCCGGGTCGAACCACACGGAGGTTAATTGTACAAATTATAAATAACAATAATGCAACAACAACAACAACAACAACAACAACAATAACAACAACAATAATACTAGTAATAGTAGTAGTAATAATAACAATAATAATAATAATAATAATAATAATAATAATAATAATAATAATAATAATAATAAGGAAAAAGAAGGAGAAGAAGAAGAAGAAGATGACAACTTCGGATGAAATATTAATGTAAGGATTAAACAATGATAATAACAAATGTCAAGGTTAGAGGTTTCACTAATGGTATGTCAAACAAGTATAGTATAAACTCTTATTATTCAATTGAAAACCACACACAAAGGAGGTTCCAATCAGATTATAGATTGTTAACATGATTACATTAGTCATCTTATTCGATTAATGCTAATACTTATAAATCTTGTCAAGCATTCATGATTATAACTTATGTTAACAACAAATCAAGTTCCTTTCATAGCTCAAGTGTTGGTTATACCATACAGTATGAACTATGAAAGTGCTAAGCATTTGTTGTACCAAGTGTTATACAATGTAAATCAAGATTAGTCATCTAACAAGTAAAGTATTAAAGAGTGAACAAGATAATAAATACAAAACATGTTAGTATCAAACATTAAAGTCCATATTAAGTTTACACTATACTTATTCTTACACCATTAGTGTAACCTTTTCACCTTGACATAATAAACTTAGCTAAATATAATCAAAGAAAGAAAAATAAATAAACAAAATAAAAACATAAATAAGATAAGAGTTAACTAAGTAAATGAAAGAAAATGAAAGGCATAAACTTGATATTAATGAAAGCAAAGCATAAACATTACAAAAAATACAAAGAGATAAAGCAAGAGCATGATCTTGATCTGGAAACCAAGATGCCTAAATGCATGGCAAATGCCTCCTTTTATAGGCTAAAATTGGGAACTATTCATTTGATGACTAATTGATGAGTGGGTGACCAACTCTTGATTTGGTGACAATCTTTATCTTCTTTTGTCTGCCCAAAACGTCATTGATAACGTCAAAATTGGAGCCATTTGAACATGAAAGTTGTAGGAAATTGTCTTATGTAAAAACTTTAAGTCATTTGGACTTCTAGAACTCCAGATATGGGTCAAACACTGAATAGTGCTCGGGCTGGAAGATAAATTCGGACTTCTTTGTTGTTGCTACCATTTGGACTTGAAAATGGCCTTTTTAGATCTTGGGCTTTATATGAAAGTTGTAGGCTTATGTCTTACCTTTCCATCCATATAAAGTAGACCTAAATCTGAGATCTACAACTCCAGATATGACCCAATTACCGAATAGTATTCTGGTTTGGATTGCACCGACATCTCTTTTCTATGTTTGGTCATCTCTTTGTCCTTTCAATTTCAGTTCTTAAATTCATTAATCAATCCTTTCATTTATGTGATAGGCCTATATTTAAAATGAACATTTACCTTAAATTAAAGGTATCTTATATTATTAGATATATTATTGTAAAACATGCTTTAGTTAAGGAGTTATTGATACTTCAAGTGGAAAATGATGACATAGAACCTTGATAAAAAATGCACTTTTAAGTACTAATCAATAACTAATGTAATCATGTTAACAATTTATAATCTGATTGCAACCTTCTTTGTGTGTGTTTTCCAAATGACTAATAAGAGTTTATAATATACTTGTTTGACATACCATTAGTAGATCCTTTAACTTTGACATTTGTTGTTATCATTGTTTAATCCTTACATTAATCTTCCATCTCAAAGTTCTCATCAACTTTTTCTTCTTCTTCTTTACTACTACTACTACTACTACTACTACTACTATTGTTGTTATTGTTGTTGTTGTTATTGTTGTGTTATTGTTATCTATAATTTATACAATTAACCTCCTTATGGTTCAACCCCGGTCTTGCCGGGTTATTTATTACTTCGACACTCCTACACTTGGGAGAAGACATCAATCTTTTAGTTGTGTCAATTAACTATGACTAGTGGCATCCTACATGGATAATTGGGATGAATAAATGACTAGCTTCGGCTAATAGCATTCTAAATGGATAATCAGGATGAAGAAATGACTAGCTTCAGCTAATCGCATCCTAAATGGATGATGGAGATGGAAAAAAATATGAGTAGCTACGGCTAATGGCACCTTAATGGATAACAGGATGAATAAATGATTGGCTTCAGCCAATGGCTTCCTCAGAGGATAGTCGGATTTGAGTGTATGAGTTAGTTTTATGAACTGATGCGTTCATGTATACTATGTTTCGTATACACTAAGTATATGAAAAGACTATAATGGTTATGCTTTAAATAGAAAAAATATTAATTCAGCTAACAGCATTCAAGATGAATGATTGGGTTTGAGTATTGTGATTAGCCTTGGTAATTGATGAATTTTCAACAGTGGTATTTACATAAGTAAAGGGAAATTAAAGAATTATGCTTTTTGGTCTATGAATGAAATGTGACTTTAATCTTGTTTTATTATGTTTTCTTAAATGGCCTATAATGCTTAAAATTACCTTGTGTTGTACAGGGACATCATACCAATATAGTGTGTAAGGAAATTCATTTTGTGGCTCACATATTTCAAAAAGAATTATATACTCGCATATTATGGGTGATATGAGTTCTACATGAACAGATATGTAAATCACTCAATTAGTCGTTCAACCCCTTTTATAAAAACTAGTAATGAAATATTAAAATGGAATATGGACGAGAATGTATGAACAAGTTGATATGAAGTGTATGAATACTCATATGAGGTATTCATCTAATGAGGATGTCATGTTGTAAGAATCACATGCGGTCAAGATAACAAAATTACTAGTTGAGTAACTTGTTGTTTGACACTCTTATATAAACTTGTAATGATACGAGATAGAACAAGAATGAGAATTTATTAATATGTCGATATGATGTAATGTAAACCTAGGAGTATGGAAAAATAATATTATGGGCAAGTGTATTGAAAAAACAAAATCCAATGACTTTGGCCTTGAAAAGGCTGGGTCATTACATTTTTAAAACCAGACATCCACATGAAATTTATCGGCCTATATCTCACCTTTCCATCCATATAAAGTAGACTAAATCAGAAATCTACAGCTCCAGATATGAAACAGTTACTGAATAGTGTTCCGGTTTAGACTGCACCAGCATCTCTTTTCTAAGTTTCGCCATCTCTTTTTCATTTCAATTTTAGTTCTTAAACTGATCAATCAATCCTTTCATTTATGTGATAGGCCTGCATTAAAATGAACATTTATCACAAATTAAAGGTATCTTATATTATTAGATATCTTATTATAAAACATGTTTTAGTTAAGGAGTTATTGATACTTCAAGTGCAAAATGATAATATAAAACCTTGATAAAAATGCACTTTTAAATACTAATCACACCCCCCAACCAGCTTATTACTAGTCCCTAGTAATGAAAGCGTTAAAATAAAAAAACAATTTGCATATTCCACAAAGCAAGATATTCATCATTCAACTTCCATTAATCTATCCAGATAAACAAACTCTTATTAAATTTATATATCTACTCAATACCTCTTAAACAAGATATTAATAACCTTTTTTTTATACTCAATATATCAACACATAGTTATAGGGCTTTACTTGGAAGAAAAAAAAATTGTTCTAATGTTTAAGGTTAACTTCCTTGGGTTAGGGATGTTTTTCTTTTTTTTTGTTTTTTTAATATATATATATATATAACTTAAACAAAATGCATCTTTGACCCATGTAATGAGCTTTCCTCTAATGACTCCCAAACCAGTTGGTCTTAGAGCATTAGGTGTTGAGACATCCCTACGAGTTTAGTAACTAACGTTGTAGATACTGATACGTAGATAATGCAATGTTTGATTCCCTTAAGCTTTTCTCCTTAACTAATGTAACAAGTGTTGGGCCAATAGCTCTCAAGTTAGTTGACTTTAGGATATTGGGTGTTAAAACACCCCTTCAGGCTTAATTGCTTAGGTTAAGGAGGCTGCGAAACTAATCTTATCAATATTTTTATTATCATCATTTTTTTTTTGCTTTTTTGTTTTTTTGTTTTTTTCAAATTATATACTATCCATTTTCCTTAGTTGTTACCTTTAACAAAAGAACATAAATAATATAATAATTCAATGTGCAACCCACAACATATGCTAAAATGTGTGAGTGAAAATCAAGGTTTAAAAATACATGTTAAATGAGTATATGAGCATAATTAAGTGATAACAATGCAAGAGTTTGTAAACCTAAATATTTCAAGAAGCATTATAATAGACCTTATTAAAAATAATTACTAAGATGCGTCTCAAGAGTCACTTTAACAAAAGAGCTCATTTACTCTATCATCCTAGTAACAACAATTTTGCACATGCTTTATGAAATAGAAAACACAGTTAGTTAATTTTTTTTGTCAACTACTACCCTCTCCCCTCAACCAAAACGAGACATTGTCCTCAACGTCTTAAAGTAGAAAGACAAAGTATAGAAGAAATCACCTGAAATAACAAACACTAACAAACCTGAAACATATTTAAACAAATATAAAAAACAACAAAACACAATAATAAAACCAAAAGACATAAAGATTCACAAATGAAGGCTCAAATCCAATTAAAGTTTTTTATGGCTTTCCTTGGATGACCAATTTATGTGACTCATAGAGGGATCAATTACAGGAATGAAAGATTGTAGTTGTTCAGCAGTAGCAGTAGAGATGTTAGAAATTCTTGTTCCACTGCATGATCAAGAAACCACAACAACTTCTCATAATTACCCTTAGCATTTAATAGACCTATGGGTTTATGGTGAATGTTTAGTTGGGCCCAAGAGAAAATATGAAAGATCTCTTCCAATATGCCTAGGCAACTTGGCAAGGCAATGAAGGCATCAACATGGTTAAACATTGTATTCATTCAAGCAGACATTGTGGAGACATGTAGTTCCTCTCTAATTGTTTTTTCAATGATGTCCCCTTGTGCTAAAGCTTTGGGGATGACCCCCTAAACTTGACTACCTCCTAAAAATATAATTATTGACACACCTCTCATTAACCCAAGACTACCTTCCCCATACACTAAATGAATCTTTCTCTCAGTTAGCACCTAACCAAGATGATTTGCTGATTCTAATAACTCCTTTTCTTTTCTAGGACTAGATCCACCAAGAACACAAACATTTCTTATATGATGACCTGAGGAACTTGACATTTTTACACACTTCTATATATAAGAAATTAAAAAGGCAATCATACCACCTATATATAGGCCAGTTGGAGTCTCACACACACACTCTCTCTCCTTATTTTTTTATTTTTTTATTTTTGAAAGAGTATGTGTATGTACAAGTAGTTGTGATTATGGCTCACATCTTCCTTTAATTTTATGTCCAAGAACAACTTAAACGCCCTTTATGGGTTGGGGATAGGCTTCTCATCTAGTTTTAAAAAAAACTGACAAACAGGGTTGATTAGTACTTAAAAGTGCATTTTTTATCAAGATTTTATATCATCATTATGCACTTGAAGTATCAATAACTCTTTAATTAAAGCATGTTTTATAATAACATATCTAATAATATAAGATACCTTTAATTTATGGTAAATGTTTATTTTAAATGCATGCCTGTCACATAAATAAAAGGATTGATTGATGAATTTAAGAACTGAAATTGAAAGGATAAAGAGATGACCAAACTTAGAAAAGAGATGCAGGTGCTATCCAAACTGGAACACTATTATGTAATTAGGTCATATCTGGAGCTGTAGATCTCGGATTTAGGTCTACTTTATATGGATGGAAAGGTAAGAAATAGGCCTACAACTTTCATATATAGCCCAAGATTTAAAAACATCATTTTCAAGTCCAAATTGAAGTAACAACAAAAAAGTTTGTATCTGTCCTCTAGCCCAAGCACCTTTTAGTGTTTGGCACATATCTGGAGTTCTAGAAGTCCAAATGACCTTAATTTTTTACACAAAAATATATGAGACAATTTCCTACAACTTTTATGTTTTCAAGTGGTTCCAAATCTAACGTTATCAATGATGTTTTGGGCAGACAAGAGAAGATAAGGATTGTCACCAAGTCAAGAGTTGGTTACCCACTCATCAACTAGTCATCAAATCAATAGTTCCTAATTTTGGCCTATAAAAGGAGGCATTTGTCATGCATTTAGGCATCTTGGTTTCCAGATCAAGATCATGCTCTTGCATTCTCTCTTTGTATTTTTTGTAATGTTTATGCTTTGTTTTCATTAATATCAAGTTTATGCCTTTCATTTCCTTTTATTTACTTAGTTAACTTTTATCCTATTTATGTTCTTATTTTATTTATTTATTTATTTTCTTTTATTATGTTTAGCTAAGTTTATTATATCAAGGTGAAAGGGTTACATTAATGGTGTAAGAATAAATATAGTGTAAACTCAATATGGACTTTAATATTTGATACTAACATATTTGATATTTGTTATCTTGTTCACTCTTTAATACTTTGCATGTTAAATGACTAATCTAGATTTATATTGTATAACACTTGGTATAACAAATACTTGGCACTTTCATAGCCCATACTGTATGGTACAACCGACGCTTGAGGTATGAAAGGAACTTGATTTGTTGTTAACATAAGTTATAATCATGAATGCCTGACGAGATTTACAAGTATTAGCATTAGTCGAATAAGATAACTAATGTGATCATGTTAACAATTTATAATCTGATTGGAACCTCCTTTGTGTGTGGTTTCCAATTGAATAATAGGAGTTTATACTATACTTGTTTGACATACCATTAATGAAACCTCTAATCTTAACATTTGTTATTATCATTATTTATTCCTTAAGTTAATCTTCCATCTCAAAGTTCTCATCAACTTCTTCTTCTTCTTCCTCTTTACTACTACTACTACTACTATTATTATTGCTACTAATATTATTGATGTTGTTGTTACTGTTGTTATTGTTTATAATTTGTACAATTAACCTCCCTGTGGTCCGACCCTGGTGTTGCCGGGTTATTTATTACTTTGACACTCCTGCACTTGGGAAAAGACATCAATCTTTTGGTCATGTCAGGTTTTTGGCACTATTGTCAGGGCGGTATGTTCTTATATAAATTATAGTTTTTATTTTATTTTCTCTTTTCTCTTTTCTTGTATATAACTTTGTTTCTTTTGTTTTGTTTCTTCTTCTTTTGTTTTCTTCTTCCTTTTATTTTATTCCTACATGTGCATGAGAGAGTGTGGTCACGTACATTAAGTGGCAGACTTTTTAGGGTATCTTTATCATTTTCAGAAAATATGGCCAAATAAGATAATCAATCACTTAATAATGAGAATAATAAGAATAACCGTGTTAGAACACTTAGAGACCATATGAATCCCACAAGAACAAGTGCACCATCATGTATAGTTTTCCCTCCTGATGCATCTCTTTTTAATTTTAAAGCAGATATTATTCAACTTTTACCTTCCTTTCATGGCTTAGATTTCGAAAATCCATACTTGCATTTAAGGGAATTTGAAGAGGCCTCCAACACCTATAATGACTCAAATTGTAGCTTTTTCCTTTTTCATTAAAAGATAAAGCTAAAACATGGCTATAAAATTTGAGACCAGGATCCATTCGTGCTTGCGATGAAATGCAACAACAGTTTTTAAAAAAGTTTTTCCCATCTCACAGAACAGACTCTTTCAAAAGACAAATCACCACTTTCACTTAAAAACCAAGAGAAACATTTTACCAATATTGGGATAGGTATTGAGACTTGCTTAATACTTGCCCTCATCATGGTTTTGAAACATGGAGATTGGTTTCTCATTTTTATAAAGGGTTAACACATAGAGATAGGCAAATGGTTGAATTGATGTGCAATAGAACTTTTGAAGATAAAGACCCTGATAAAGCAATGGAGTACTTAGACTTTTTAGCTAAAAATGCTCAAAATTAGGACACCGCGGGTACTTATGAGGCACCGAATAAAACTCAACCTTATACATTTAGTGGAGGTATGTACAACCTTAGGGAAGATCATGACCTTCAAGTCAAGTTTGCATCCTTAGCTAGAAAAGTCGAGGCACTAGAATTGAAAAAGAGTGGTCAATTAAAATCTGCTGAAAACATTGTGTGTCAAATATGTGAAACCAATGAACACTCAACCAATAATTGTTCAACCTTGCCTTCTTTTAAGGAATGTCTTCATGAACAAGTCCATACTTTAAACAATTTCCAAAGGGCCAACCATAACCTATACTCACAAACATATAACCTTGATAACAATGTACAAATGTCACAATCACCGTTTCAAGCACACCATAATTTCCAAAATTCTCATGGATATACACCTCCTTATTGACACGACTAAAAGATTGATGTCTTCTCCCAAGTGCAGGAGTGTCGAAGTAATAAATAACCCGGCAAGACCGGGGTCGAACCACAAGGAGGTTAATTGTACAAATTATAAATAAAAATAATACAACAACAACAATAATAATAACAACAACAATAACAATAACAATAACAATAACAATAATAATAGTAATACTAGTAATAATAGTAGTAGTAGTAGTAGTAATATTAGTAGTAGTAATAATAATAATAATAATAAAGAAAGAGAAGAAGCAGAAGATGATGAGAACTTGGAGATGGAAAATTAATGTAAGGTTTAAACAATAATAATAACAAATGTCAAGGTTAGAGATTCCACTAATGGTATATCAAACAAGTATAGTATAAACTCTTATTATTGAATTGGAAACCACACACAAAGGAGGTTCCAATCAGATTATATATTGTTAACATGATTACATTAGTCATCTTATTCAATTAATGCTAATACTTGTAAATCTCGTCAAGCATTCATGATTATAACTTATGTTAACAACAAATCAAGTTCCTTTCATAGCTCAGGTGTCGGTTATACCATACATTATGGGCTATGAAAGTGCCAAGCATTTGTTGTACCAAGTGTTATACAACATAAATCAAGATTAGTCATTTAACAAGCAAAGTATTAAAGAGTGAACAAGATAACAAATATAAAACATGTTAGTATCAAACATTAAAGTCCATATTAAGTTTACGTTATACTTATTCTCACACCATTAGTGTAACCTTTTCACCTTGACATAATTAACTTAGCTAGACATAATGAAAGAAAGCAAAATAGATAAACAAAATAAGAACATAAAAGCTAACTACGTAAAGAAAAGGAAATGAAAGGCATAAACTTAATATTAATGAAAGCAAAGCATAAACATTACAAAAAATACAAAGAGAGAAAGGAAGAGCATGATCTTGATCTGGAAACCAAGATGCCTAAATGCATGGCAAATGCCTCCTTTTATAGGCCAAAATTGGGAACTATTGATTTGATGACTAATTGATAAGTGGGTGGCCAACTTTTGACTTGGTGACAATCCTTATCTTCTCTTGTCTGCCCAAAACGTCATATTGATAACGTCAAAATTGGAGCCAGTTACAAACATGAAAGTTGTAGGCAATTATCTCAGCTTTCTTGTGTAAACAATTCAGCTCATTTGGACTTCTAGAACTCCAGATATGGCTAAAATACCGAACAATGCTCGGGCTGGAAGACAGATTTGGGCTTCTTTGTTGTTGCTACAATTTGGACTTGATAATGGCCTTTTTAGATCTTGGGCTCCATATGAAAGTTGTAGGCCTATGTCTTACCTTTCCATCCATATAAATTGGACCTAAATCTGAGATATATAGCTCTAGATATGACCCAATTACCGAATAGTGTTCCGGTTTAGATTGCACCGACATCTCTTTTCTATGTTTGGTCATCTCTTTATCCTTGCAATTTAAGTTCTTCAAGTCATCAATCAATCCTTTCATTTATGTGATAGGCCTGCATTAAAAATAGACATTTACCACAAATTATAGGTATCTTATATTATTAAATACATTATTATAAAACATATTTTAGTTAAGGAGTTATTGATATTTCAAGTGCAAAATGATGATATAAAACCATGATAAAAATACACTTTTAAGTACTAATCACACCCCCCAACCAGCTTATTACTAGTCCCTAGTAATCAAAGCGTTAAAATAGAAAACAAATTTGCAAATTTCACAAAGCAAGGTATTCATCATTTAACTTCCATTAATCCATCCAGATAAACAAACTCTCATTAAATTTATATATCTCCTCAATACCTCTTAACAAGATATTAATAAACCTTTCTTTTGTGCTCAATGTATCAACACATAATTATGGGGCTTTTCTTGGAAGAAAACAAAATTTTTTTTTCTAATGTTTAAGGTTAACTTCCTTGGGTTGGGATTACTATTTTTCTCTTTTTTTTTTCTCTTTTTTTTTTTAACTCTATATACATATACTTTAAAAACATCATGCATCTTTAACCCATGTAACGAGCTTTCAGCTAATGATTCCCAGACCAGTTGGTCTTAGGGCATTAGGTGTTAAGACACCCCTACGAGCTTAGTAACTCGGGTCGCAGATACTGATATGTAGATAGTGCAATGTTTGATTCCTTTAAGCTTTTCTCCTCAACCCATGTAACAAGCGTTGGGCCAATAGCTCCCAAGTCAGTTGACTTTAGGGTATTAGGTGTTAAAACACCCCTTCGGGCTTAATTGCTTAGGTTAGGGAGGCTATGAAACCAAACTTATCTACATTTTTATTATCATCATTTTTTTTTTAATAAATACAATCCCTTTCCCTTAGTTGTTACCTTTAACAAAAGAACATAAATAATGTAATAATCCAATATGCAACCCACAATCATATGTTAAAGTGTGTGTGTGTAAATTAAGGTTTAAGAATACATGTTAAATAAGTATATGAGCAGAATTAAGTGGTAACAATACGAGAGTTTGTAAACCTGAATATTTCAGGAAGTATTATAATAGACCTTGTTAAGAATGATTACTAAGATGCGTCTCAAGAGTCACTTTAACAAAAGAACTCTTTTACTCTGCCATCCTAGTAACAACAATTATGCACATGCTTTATGAAATGAAAAACAATTTTTTTTTTCAACTACTACCCTCTCCCCCCAACCAAAACGAGACATTGTCCTCAATGTTCTAAGGTAGAAAGATAGAGTATAGAAGATATCACTTGAAATAACGAACACTGACAAAACCTGAAACACACTGAAACAAAAATAAGAAATAACAAAACACAATAATAAAACCAAAAGACACAAAAATTCACAAATGAAGGCTCAAATCCAATCTAAGCTTTTTACGGCTTCCCGTAGATGACCAATTTATACGACTCATTGAAGGATCAATCACAGGAATGAAAAATTGTAGTTGGTCAATCAATTGTTCAGCAGTAGCAGTAGAGATTATGATTCGTCGTGCAGAAAATGTTAGAAATTCCTGTTCCACAACATGATCAAGAAAAGACAACAATTTATCATAATAACCATTAACATTTAACAAATCTATGGGTTTATGGTGAATGTGCAGTTTAGCCCAAGAGGAAATATGAAAGATCTCTTCCAATGTGCCTAGACCACCTGGTAAAGCAATGAAGGCATCAACATGGTTAAACATTGCATTCATTCGAGCCGACATTGTGGAGACCTGAAGTTCCTCTCCAATTGTTTTTCCAATGATGTCCCCTTGTGCCAAAGCTTCAGGGACGATTCCTAAAACTTGACTACCTCCTAAAAATGCAGCTATTGACACACCTCCCATTAACCCAAGACTGCCTCCCCCATACACTAAATGAATCTTTCTCTCAGCTAGCACCTGACCAAGATGATTTGCTGATTCTAAAAACTCCTTTTCTTTCCCAGGACTAGATCCACCAAAAACACAAATATTTCTTATTTGATGACTTGAGGAACTTGCCATTTCTACACACTTCTGTATTTGTTGAATGTATGGGTTGGGTAGAAATGAAAGGAAGGAAAAGAGGGTTTTATAGATGAGAAATTAGAAAGGCAATCATAACATCTATATATAGGCCAGCTGGAGTCTCACACTCTCTCTCTCTCTCTTTTATTTATTTATTTATTTACTTTTGAAAAAAGCATGTGTATGTACAGGTAGTTGTGATTGTGGCTCACATCTTCCCTTGGTTTTACGTCCAAGAACGACTTAAACGCCCTCTATGGGTCGGGGATAGGCTTCCCATCCAGTTTTCTTAAAAACTGGCAAACAGGGTCTTTTTTAGTCAGATTCCCAAGACGAAGTCGATCATGTTCTTTATGAAATAGTTGCCATAAATCATGAATTGCACGATGCACATCTCCACTAGGATGCGTCTCAAAAGTCAATAGAAGATTATCTAAAGACTCCTTACTCAGGCCATCCTTAATGAATTGTATTTTATCTTCACGGTTTATAGATACCATTCCTAAAGAACGACATTGTGTATTACAAGTCCATCTAGCACATCGATGACAGACTTCTAGTCGTTTTGCACGACGCTTCTTTGCAAAAGTGCTTTTACCTGTTCCAGGCATGTGTGAAATGAAGTTAGAGGACTCACATGATAAGCGGACCTTTGCTTCAATCAACCAGCGAATATCTTCAGGAATTCCATGATTCATTAACAATCTCAATCTTGCACATCTAGCACGGTAAATTTTTGTAATCGCATTGTGAGGCAGAGCGGGAAAATACTTTTTCAATTTTTCGAGATTAGTGTCCATTTTCAAATGAGAATTGGAAGAGAGATTCAAAGAATTGCACAAATATATACATAGATATCAGTAATTATGGGAAAATGAAAGAACCGACTTAAGTCACGGAGTACCGTTATCCGCCATTTGACCGGGGTGAAAGAAACTTGCAAAAATCACTCAAAAAGAAACAAAAATAAAATAAAATAAAATAAAATAAAATAAAATAAAATCAATCTTTATATATAGGATCACCCAATTCAATAGAGTTATGTTCAACTGAAAAATTGTCAAAGTAAACTTTCAGACGATGTCCATTTACCTTGAAAACATTGTCATTCTTTGGATTCTCGATGTCATAGGCCCCATATGGATACACATGTTTCACAATAAAAGGACCACTCCATCTTGATCTTAATTTTCCAAGAAATAAATGCAGTCGAGAATTATAAAGCAAGACTTTTTGACCAACATTGAAGGTTTTTCTCAGTATTTTCTTGTCATGAAACTCTTTAATTCTTGCTTTATGAATTCTTGAATTTTCATATGCATCATTTCTTATTTCCTCAAGCTCATTTATTTGTAATTTTCGCAGTTGACTAGCATAATCCAGATTTGAATTGAAAGCTTTAATAGCCCAATAAGCTTTATGTTCAAGTTCCACAGGCAGGTGACAAGGTTTTCCATAGACTAGTCTATAAGGTGACATACCTAATGATGTTTTATAAGCAGTTCGATAAGCCCAAAGTGCATCATTAAGTCTTAAAGACCAGTCTTTCCTATTAGGGTTCACTGTTTTCTCCAAAATATGTTTGATCTCCCTATTAGCAAGCTCTACTTGTCCACTTGTTTAGTTTGAAGAACAACAAAGCCCCTGGTCCGGATGGATTTAACGCAGGTTTCTTCAAAAGAATGTGGCACATAGTTGGGGAGGATGTAATCAATGCTGTTAGCTCCTTCTTTCAGACTCGGAGAATGCTTAAAGAAATGAATGCTACATCAATTTCCCTTATTCCTAAAGTTGCCAATCCTACGAGGTTGACAGATTTTCGTCCTATATCTTGCTGCAATACCGTGTACAAATGCATCGCTAAGATTCTAGCTGGGAGAATCACAGCTGTTTTGCCATCCTTAGTAGGTCCGTATCAGACTGCTTTTATCTCTGGACGGAGAATCAGCGACAACATTCTTTTGTCTCAGGAACTAATGAAAGGCTATCATAAATCTACGGGACCTGCCCGTTGTGCTATGAAAGTAGATCTGATGAAGGCTTATGACTCGGTTCGGTGGGATTTCGTTGACGCTATGTTAAGAAAAATGGGATTCCCTAGAACAGTCATTGATTGGATTATGGTTTGTGTTACATCATGTCAATTCTCTATCAACGTCAATGGTGAGCTTGCAGGTTATTTTCAAGGGGGGAGAGGGCTTCGACAAGGGGATCCACTTTCTCCATATTTGTTTGTCCTATGTATGGAAATCCTTTCGGGGCTATTCTGCAAGATGAGTGCCAACCAAAACTTCAAGTTCCACTGGAGATGCAAGAAGGACAACATTTCTCATCTTTGTTTTGCTGACGACTTGATGATTTTTAGCAAAGGAAATGTAAACTCAATTCGTATGATCAAAACTGTGCTCACAAAGTTTCAAGATCTATCAGGTCTGTATCCAAATCCAAATAAAAGTGACATCTTCTTAAGCGGTGTGTTAAATGCTGAGAGGGAAGAGATTATTCATGTTCTTGGGTTTGCAGAGGGGGAGCTCCCTATGAAATATTTGGGAGTGCCTCTTATCTCGTCCAGACTAAAGGCTGTTTATTGTAAGGGGCTCGTGGATCGAATCACCTCTAAAGTTCGACATTGGACTTGTAGAACACTCTCGTATGCAGGACGAGTACAACTGATTAATTCAGTTTTATTTTCCATCCAAGTCTATTGGGCATCTCTCTTCCTCTTACCTGGGCAAGTCATAAAAAGTGTGGAGCAAATTATGAGATCCTTTCTTTGGTCAGGTTCAGATATGAGAACTACTGGGGCTAAAGTGGCTTGGGATCAGGTATGTCTTCCAAAAAAGGAGGGGGGGCTAGGAATAAAGAGGATAACAGAATGGAACAAGATTGCTTTGTTGAAACACATTTGGAACCTGTGCAATGACTCAGATGGCTCAATCTGGTCTACTTGGATCAGATGTAATCTGTTGCGAGGTAGGAATTTCTGGACAATCAAGACGCCACAGAATTGCTCTTGGGCATGGAGAAAGATTCTAAAGCTCAGATCCTTAGCATGGCCGAAGATAAAGTACATCATAGGGGATGGCAGGACAACTTCTCTATGGTTTGACAATTGGCATCCTCACAGCCCGCTCGCAGATTCTTACGGCGACAGATTCATCTATGATTCAGGTATGGAAAAGAACGCGAAGGTGAATATGCTGATTCATAACTCAGAATGGAAAATTCCTACCACTCACGCTATTGGATGGCACCCCATTGTAGAAGCTATTCCTTCCAATTCTAATCCTATGATAGGGCAAAATGATGAGATTGTTTGGCTGGATTCACCAAATCACAGATTCTCGATCAAAATAGCTTGGGAACAACTAAGATTTCATCATACGATGGTCGAATGGCATGACATTGTGTGGTTCAAGAATGCTGTTCCAAGACATTCGTTTCTTCTATGGGTGGCTGTCCAACAGAAACTCACAACTCAAGATAGACTTCATCGATTTGGTATACATGGTCCCAATAGATGCTCACTCTGTCTCCGCAACTACGAAGATCACAACCACTTGTTCTTTGAATGCTCCTATACTAAAGCGATCTGGTGGGATGTTTGTGACAGATGCAACATTCCAAGAATGACAAAAGGATGGGATGAATGGATTCGATGGGCCACTGTCACTTGGCATGGCAAAAGTTTTGTTAATTTTTCTCGTAAACTCAGTTTTGCAGCTACAGTGTATCATATCTGGCAAGAAAGGAATGCAAGGACCTTTGCTGGAATATCTAGAACTCAGAATTTGGTCTTTCATCAAATTGAATGTATCATCCGTGATAAGCTTGATTTGATGAGGAACGTTCTACCAACAGATGAAAATAAAAGAATCCAACGAGCATGGAGGGTTAATAACATAGATTCTTCATTTGATATTTAGCTGGTTGTATTGGTTTCCCTAACGAATCAAGTTAGGTCTTGAGTTTTCAGTTCGGTGGCTAGCATGTAGCCATCTGTTGTTTTACGTTTCTGTTCTCATTGTAAATCTGGGGTATGCCCCTTATAATCTTTGTATCGTTTTCCTTTAATATATACGTCAACTTACCAAAAAAAAAAATTGTTTGAGGGTGATAAGGGGTGGCAACTTTGTGTGTGATTCCATATTTCTTCATTAAAGACTCAAATGGCTTGTTGCAGAAATGTGTTCCACCATCACTTATTATGGCTCGAGGGACTCCAAATCGACTCAAAATATTTTCTTTCAAAAACTTTATCACTGTTTTGTGATCATTGTTTCGACTTGGAATTGCCTCTATCCATTTTGAAACATAATCTACTGCGACTAATATGTATAAGAAACCAAATGATGGAGGGAATGGGCCCATGAAATCTATACCCCAACAGTCAAAGATCTCAATGACAATAATAGGGTTTAAAGGCATCATGTGACGTTTTGAAATAG
The DNA here is from genome assembly GCF_000495115.2 of Populus euphratica. NCBI lineage: Eukaryota > Viridiplantae > Streptophyta > Magnoliopsida > Malpighiales > Salicaceae > Populus > Populus euphratica. The sequence goes on from NW_011500885.1 coordinate 75,799, forward strand.
ATCCCAACTTTTGACAATTTTCACAAGACTTGCAGAATGCATGTGTGTCCTTGAACATGGTGGGCCAATAAAATCCACTTTGTAAGATTTTTGCAGTTGTCTTTCTTGATGAGAAATGGCCCCCACATGCCTCAGAATGACAAAATTTAATGACACTACTTACCTCATTGTCAGGAATGCATCTTCGAAATATTTGATCAGGACAATATTTGAATAAATAAGGATCATCCCAATAAAATTTCTTCACTTCGTTCAAAAACTTTCTTTTATCTTGGATACTCCAATGAGCTGGCAATTGTCCTGAAACAAGAAAATTGACAATATTAGCAAACCAAGGCATTGTAGAGACAGAAAGTAAAGATTCATCAGGAAAGTAGTCATTGATTGGTGTGATGTCAGTTTTCGAATCTTTTATATCTCCTCTTGGGCCCAACTGCACATTTACCATAAACCCATAGGTTTGTTAAATGTTAATGGTTATTATGATAAGTTGTTGTCTTTTCTTGATCATGCTATAGAACAAAAATTTCTAACATCTTCTACATGACAAATTATAATCTCTGCTGCTACTACTGAACAATTGATTGACCAACTACAATCTTTCAATCATGTAATTAATCCCTACATGAGTCGCATAAATTGGTCATCCAAGGAAAATCATCAAAAGCTTAGATTAGATTTGAGTCTTCATTTGTGAATCTTTGTGTCTTTTTCTTTTATTATTGTGTTTTGTTGTTTTTTGTATTTGTTTAAGTGTGTTTCAAGTTTGTCACTGTTTGTTATTTCAGGTGATGTCTTCTATACTCTATCTTTCTAGCTTAGGACATTGAGGACAATTTCTTATTTTGGTTCAGGGGTAAGGTAGTAGCTTTTGAAAAAAAAATTAACTAACTGTGTTTTCTATTTCATAAAGCATGTGCAAAATTATTGTTACTAGGATGACAGAATAAAGGAGCTCTTTTGTTAAAGTGACTCTTGAGACGCATCTTAGTAACCATTCTTAATAAGGTCTATTATAATACTTCTTGAAATATTCAGGTTTACAAACTCTCACATTATTATCACTTAATTATGCTCATATACTGATTTAACATGTATTCTTAAACCTTAATTTGCACACACATACTTTAACATATGATTGTGGGTTGCACATTGGATTATTACATTATTTATGTTCTTTTGTTAAAGGTAACAACCAAAGGAAAGGGATAGTATATAATTTGAAAAAAAACAAAAAAAAGCAAAAAAAAATGATGATAATAAACATGTAGATAAGTTTGGTTTTGTAGCCTCCCTAACTTAAGTAATTAAGCCCAAAGGAGTATTTTAACACCTAATACCCTAAAGTCAACTAACTTGGGAGCCATTGGCCCAACACTTGTTATATGGGTTAAGGAGAAAAGCTTAAAGGAATTAAACATTACACTATCTACGTATTAGTAACTGCAACCCGAGTTACTAAGCTCGTAGGGGTGTCTCAACAACTAATGCCCTAAGACCAACTGGTTTGGGAGTCATTAGCCAAAAGCTTGTTACATGGGTTAAATATACATTGTGTTTTAAGTTACATGTATATATATTTTAAAAAAAATCCCAACTCAAGAAAGTTAACCTTAAACATTAGAATAAGAATTTTGTTTTCTTCCAATTAAAGACTCATAACTATGTGTTGATATATTGAGCACAAATGAAAGGTTTATTAATATCTTGTTTAAGAGGTATTGAGCAGATATATAAATTTAATGAGTTACAAATAGTCCAATCCAACAAGAGCGCAATTTTCTAGGAAAAAGTTTCAAATGCGAATGATAAAAAAGGTCTTTGTCTTCAACATGAAACTCTTTTCTTGTAATCATTCGGTCAAGGAGACTCTTAGTCTTTTCTTTGTAAATCCTTGCATTCTTCTAAGCATCATTTTGTATTTCTCTCAACGTAATTCCAATCTTTTTGGGCACTAAAAAGATAGGTGCCACCCATTCACTATCCGTGATGGGGTAAATGACTTATGCATCATGAAGGACAATTTGCAAAGCTTGCAAAGCCAATGCTAATTTATGAACATTTTAGGCAACACATATATACCTCTTTATCTCTTCTATCTTGGTAAAATCATAGTCATAGCTCAAAGCTACACTTAATCCATCCTCACTATAAAAATCACAAACTTGCTACACACACTTATCAACTTAGTCATAACATATGATAGAATAAACATTGCTATAAGGATATATCATTGTATCATGAAAATTAAATTCAATTTTTTTATCTCCTACCTCCATAGACAAAGTATCCTTACCACAATCAATCTTTATGTTGGCAGTTTTCAAGAATGGTCTTCCAAACAATATAGGAGTGCTGGTTGATGAATCATAAGAATCATGTTCCATATCAAGAATATAAAAGTCACATGGAATAACCAAAGTATCAATACTAGTTTTATACAAAGGCTTTAGACTAAGAGAAACATAAACATGTTTAGGCATAACACTAATGGATGCACCTAAATCGCATAAAGCTCTTTTAAAACTAGCATTACTGATTAGTACTTAAAAGT
>NW_011500891.1:0-78144 GCF_000495115.2 Populus euphratica
GAACTAATAGTATTTATTTACTAGCTACTGATTCTCGGCTGTTTGCTGCTTTTGTGTGTGTCTGTGTAAAACAAAAGTGATTGGCAGAAGTTGTATTTCTAATGCAGCGAGGAATGAAGGTTTTTCTAACTGGAAAACCTTCATTCTTTGTTTCTAAATGATCACTGAAAATCTCTCCCCCTTGAAAATGCAACCTGGTCTCTTTTTGTTTTTATTGGAATAAATTTTTATTTTATTTTTAATTCTATAAGTATTTGCCTCTGTTGGCTTGTGCATGCAGCTATGTTTTTTTATTTTACTCTTGGAAGCCACAGCCATATGATAAATCTCTATTCCTTCGAAGTTTTTCATGTTTTATATTACAATGTATCACCTGAAATGGTTTGAAGCATGGTCGCTTCAGTTGTCTACTAGAAATACTTGTGTTACACCGCAATTAACTTTTTTAGCCCAATTACTGCAGTATGTCTACATTATCAGTGGCGAGGAGCTGACTCGACTAGGGAAAGATTATCTCAAGTTTCTCTTCGGAAAAGGCAAAAGTGTTCGTTTGAAGAGAGCCATGAACAAGTGGAAAAGATTCTTCCAGTCGTGGAATGAGATGAAGGAAAAAGATCCATTTTGGTTGGAAAAGGAGATTATCAACACCCGGACATGGTTTGACAGCCCAGAAAAATACAAGGAGATCTTCAGGTCTGTTTGATCCTCTAATGGCAACAGTAATCTAAGCCCTACTGGTATCAATTTTCTGGTCCGTACTTGGCATTATTGGTTCTACATTGGAGCTAGCAAGACGTTCCAGATCCCATGACGTATTGATGTTAGCCACAAAGGGATGGTGGGTTGGTAGCTTTAAGTTTTGTATAAGATTTGAAATATGAGATCAGGGGAACACTTAATTACTGGAACTGTAATTGATTTTGAATGAAGCGAAGACTTTGTAGTCCTTGAGTTGCAGCGTGACCTTTCCTTTTGATATTTTGAGTTTTAACATCCAAGACCATCGAGTAGATAAAAGCATCCTTTTCTAGGTCATCTATGCTAAAGCTAGCGACTTGGACGAGTAGCATTCTAAATGCTAAACGTTTCTGACTAGAATTTGGATAGATATCTGTTGGGATCTGAAGTCCGATCATAATAGTGAAGATATATTGTCTCCTAATGACTGCCAACTGGGGTTCGACATGTCTTCAGCAGCAAAATGGAGGTAAACGTTCTTTATCCCCAATCCAACCCTTCCCCTTCAATATACTGCTATTTGCTAGCAACTCACCCCAAAACTAATGTTGAAACATTATTATACATTATTATATTATTATAACTATAATTAAATATATTAACAGCGTGTTCTCAACCGTGTCAAACACTGTTCAAGCACTCACATAGAACTATGGAATGTAGTGCTATTATAATTTTTTTCACTTGGGTCCCTTAATTTTTTTTTTTCATATCCTTATGTTGTAAAATTATCACCTAATTGCATCAATTTTATTGGCTAAAAACAAAAATGAAAGACAGTAGATCAACTTAGAAAAGGGAAAATGAATTGTGTTTAAAGTCCGTGTGAAAATTAATTTTTAATTTATAAAATTAGACATTTTTGGTCCATTATGCTTCTAGATTCAATTTTGATACACCTTATTTTTGTCCTTTTTAAGTTCTTGATTTTTTAAAGAGAAAAATTTTCACCATATTCTGATATAAGAAGAGAAAGTTATTGTTTTTGTATATTTTATCAATTAAATTATTTGATATTTATGTTCATAGGTTTTATTTGATAAAAAAATTGAGTGGTGGTTATCTTAAACCTCGTATTACCTAAAAAAATAGATCAAGGTTGAGGAAGAAAAACCTAACTCGGTTTGATTTCATGTTTTGAGGTCATGTTTGGAGTTTCTTAGGTCAATAAATTGGTTTCTAGATGTTGTGATAGTGTTTATAAGGTGTTTTATGGTTAAAATAGGCTGGGAAAAAAAAGATTTTTGGCCAAAAATATCTCTACCCTGATTTTCTGACAATCATTATGGTAGTTGAATTCTAGATAAATAGATGACATGTCGCTTGATTTATTATTTCATATAAAAGTCATCTACGCTTTAAAAATATTAAAAAATATATAAGGCATTAGCTACGAGCCCGACCAATTAGGCTCTTGGTCTCTTTTTACATATACCCAGATACACTAGGCCATTAAACCCGGGCACCTAAGTTTTTATGGATTTTATTTTTGCAATTCATTTTAGTTTATATAACATAAATTTAAAAAAATATATATTAGACCTCTCGTTAAGCCTTTGTCATGAATTGATGATTTGACGGGTTGTGACACAAAATATAGGACTTTTTTTAATGAATTCCCCCCTGAGTTTAGAAAAATAAAATTTAACCATTTGTTATCATTGATTTTGTTTTTCAACTTCAAATAAATAAAAAATCAATTTCATTGTTTTTTATCATTTACCTTAAAAACAACATTATGTCCGATCAGGATCATATTTTAACCTAGGTTTAAAATTTTATTTGTTGATTAAAATTGATTGAGATCAATATAATATGATATATTTTTTAAGTTTTAACTCAAATTTTTCATAACTCTTTTTCATGCTTTTAGATTTAATATCATTTGTGGTCAATTAAGACCCAATAAAGGTCCAACCGAGAAGAAAATGAGGGAAGGAAAAAAAAAGGATAAATTATCTAGTTAGGTTAACTCACTATGGTCATGTCCATTATCCGAGTTGTAAATTTCATGTGTTAACCTAGATTGAAATAATTTGTTTTTATTTTTTCCTTTCACTCCCTTAGTTTTTTTTTTTTTTTGTTTAATCCTTTAGTAATTCTTTACTTTCACATTTGAGCTAGAATTGAAGAAGGCTAGAATGACATGAGTTTTTTTTTTTTTTTAAAAAAAGATGATCACCATTTTAGTTGGATAATCAGTTTGTTATTTGCTTATTTGGTCGAACAAGCCACACTAACCTTTTTTTTTCATTTTATTAGTGTTTATGGTGGTCAATTAATTTATTTTGATACACTAATTGAGTTTTTAATCATCATTTTAAATTTTTCATTATATATAAGCAAAAATAACACAATTTATATTTTTTAATGTAATTATATATTTTTATTTGACTTGTAGCGAAACGTTGACCTGAAATCTAGTAATATATTAAAACTCCTCAATATTTCAGGTTAGCAATGAAATGAAATGTTAAGGCATTTGACACTATAGTCCTAAAAAATAAAAATAAAAATTATGAGTTTGTTTTGTTATCTGGGGTGGTTTTTTTTATTTAAATTTCATTATTTAATGTTGAATTGATTGTGAATTAAACCTCGAAATTTATTTTGATATACTTTTTATAGAGTTATCTTAGTTTCATAACCTAAATTTAGAAAGTTAATCTAAATCGACTCAGCTTATTTTTTAATTGAAACTAGTTTTTAATTTAATTTTTTAATATTAGATAGATTGGAAATCTTAGTTAATAAATTCTTTTTATAAAATTATTAAAATTTTATTATTTAAATAAAAAATTTAATATATTAATTTAAATTAATTATAATCAATCTAATATATTATTATTTGAATGCTGCACAACGCAGAAACATTGCTATGAATAACAGCACATACATTCTGCCAAATTGATGAAATTCGAACACATCTTTTGCTTGCCAACTAATTGATTTCTCTGCCCTCTACAGGTTGCACCATTCAAAAGATTATGGAGAGTAACATTTATAAACAGTGCCCCTAAGTCCTCTTCTGGAAAGATTTAAAGAAGAGAAATGATTGAAAAGGTTCGATCTAAGATGTAAGATATATACCAGGATGAAACACTACCGCGTTCCATTGTTGCCGCTTCCTGTGGCTGCTGCAGTTAGTGTTGTTGGGCCTTTAAAAATGGGGCTTGTTGCCTCTTTTCTGTGGCTACTGCAGCTATTGTTGTTGGGCCTTTAAATATGGGGCTTTCGTTCCTTTCTCTTCCACACGTTGCTTGTTGCAGGTGGTCTCTACCATCTTCAATAAATGACTTAAGGTTGCTATGAAAATTCATGAAGCTTCAGGATCAGAAATGAACTGGCAATTTGGGATCAAATGATTGTGACCTAGTCACACATGCTAATGCTCTAAAATTTAGAGCTTGCTGCTTGCTTTTTATCTTAAAAATTGGCGTGTTCGGGGTATCGAGTAGGAATGTCTTTTTGTTGCACAATCATGCAAAAGCAAACTGGCAAATTATGAGCTTAGAGAAAAGAGACAAGGTTTTGGGAATGTCAAGTTTCCCTTCCATGGTGCTGAGTGCTCTGAATGCTGGTGGCATAAAATATCCCAGCATTATGTTATCTCAGCCATGCTCCAGTGAGGTTAATTATGTTGCTTAGGAAATCTCTTCAACCATGAGAGCTGAAATCTGATTGAGATTCTTGAGGAATATAAGACCCTTGAGTTGGAGAGCCCGTAGTCCTCTTTATCATCCGCTTAAAAACTCTCTTTCTAGACCATACATTTTCAAGATAAATAAAACAAGAAAATATTCAAAAAAATAAATTAAAAACCATGCATGATAATTGATTTTGTGCAAGGGAGGCATGTATCTTTGACTTGAAAACGGCTTGCTAGTACGCTGGCCTTGCTTTTAGCAAGCACACCATTATGCTCTGACATTGAGCACAACCTCGGCTTCCCTACAATCTCCAGCATTCTCAGCTGCGGCGAGCCAGCAGCAGAAGGTGAAGAGTCCGTCCGAAAATTCTTTCATTAAACATGCTAGAGAGGGCCCGTTGGAAAGCTAAAGTTTCAGTCACATTTCTCGGACTTTGCTCCTTTTGTATTTTTTTTTCCGCTTTGCCAATTGCATGCTTACAGCTTAAAATGCCTACTGATCTGACTCGCCTCTCTGCTTTTATTTTTTGTCCTTCTGCCTTTATTTTGTCCTCCCCATTCTTTTTGACTCCACCTCAAGAAATAGTTCTTTTCCCTCTCACTCCTAAGAAGCTTCCTTGTAGCCATTACATTTGAGAGTACTTTACTTGATACAGCAGAGTAGAAGGATAGGATGCCTTGTGAAGATGCTACAAAACATCCTCGAATGTTTATTTTAATGATGGAGGGTATGAATGGCTAAGGAATGGAGCTCGATGGCCTATTGTGCACCGAATTCGTGCAAGAACCTAAACCCAAAACGACAACCCTACATTTCAAAAAAGCAACGGCAGAGGAAAACATTGAGGATTTAGACACATTTTGCTATTAACTGCTATAGCCTCTTTGTTATTTTACCCTCCTAAAAAAAAAAAATGTTAGGGTGTTTATATCTTTTTAAATGGACAATTAATCATTATTAAATTAATTAGGGGTATGACTGTTATTTTTATTTTTATTTTCTAAACATGGTGGAATTATTAATTTATCTTTAAAGGCAAAATTCTTGAAAATAGAAAGCTTTTATGTCATTTTACTACTTCAAGAACAATAACTTAATTATCCTTAAAGTTAAGAATTTTAAAGATTGCGTTAAATGAATTTTTTTATCTTTTAATAAACATAAAATATTATTAAAATAAAAAATAGGTGGCACGCATCAACATGTGGGGGAGGTGTTTGTGTCCTTCTAATTTCTTGGGCGGCGTTTTCCGGTGGTTAAAAAGGCTTTTCTATCATATTGTTAGAGTCAATCGTTAGTCATTGTAATGTCTTCTTCCTATTGGGTAATCCGTGGTGGCAATGGTTGAACAAATTGTACCATGCGTGGCTTTTTTTTTTTTTCCTCTCTCTCTCCCCTCCAGTCAAAAATTGTGTCTGCCTTTCTTTGTCCTCGTGACTATTTACATTTTAACTTTTATCTTTATTTTTTAAAAAAAAAATTCTTGATTATTTTATAAAAATTTTATTTTATTATTAATTATATCTTTTAATTTTAATTTGTGATATATTATTTTTTAATTTAATTTTTAATCTCTTGATCTCTATTTCTTTCGTAACTCTCCTATACATATACTAGTAAATATGTCATAGAACGGGTGGAGTCTATTGAACGCTAAGAGTCTATTTGTTTTAGAGATGTGGTTGTATTTTTTAAAAAGTAATGTTTTTTTTGTGTTTTAAATAAATTTTATATGATAAATTTTAATTATTTTAATTATTTTAATTTATTTTCATAGCAACAATACTTTAAAAAGCGTTCTAACATTAATGCACATCTCGTTCAAAGAAACATATAAATGCACTGATGCACTTTGGTGCTTTTGAGGTGTAATAATTGTGCAAGGAAATGTAAGGTATCCTAATAATACGGAGGTATTCATTTCACAAAGCCATGCTTATAAAAACAGCAACAGCCACAGTAGAAAACAAGATACACTTTATACACGGCTTTACATGCAGGCCATGAAAAAAAAGGTGCATTTTCTAGGAGGCTGTTTGCTCGAAACTTCTCTGTCACGACCCCTTGCCTTGCAGTCACATGCTTTCACTCTCATGGCACCATCATCTTTCACCATCTGCAACTCTCTCCACAGGTTTACTGGCTACCCACCTGGGTTACAGTAGAGAAAATCCTGATAGTTTACTCTTCATGGCACATCAAAGAAGATCCTTTTTTGTGTTTCAAGAAAAACATTTGGTGATGAAAACCAGCTCTAATCTGTTAGGTAAAAAGCTGTGCTCTGATGAGTTGGGAATGGGCCCGAGAGGTTTAAATCCCTAGTGGTCATTTTTCCTTGTGAGATCTTGACATAAGATGCTAGCTAGGCAATTAATTTTTTTAATATCAAGAGGTAAGAGGTAAGGTGGTGTACTTTAATAAATTAAATATTAAATATTTATTTGGAAGAATAATTGTAGTTGTTTTTTTAAAAAAATTATATTAAAATATATTAAAATGATTTTTTTTATTTTTAAAATTATGGAATTAAAACAATCCAAATGTATAAAAAAAATTAATATTTTTAAGAACATGATTTATACTACATTCTCGAGCATCATTTAAATTTACTTTAAAAAAGTTATCAATATAAATATTATAAGAATCACTAGAAGTTTATATAATTATTAAATTTAAAATTTTAAAAAATTAATTGAGATATTTTTAAAGTAATCCAGTAATTAATATAAAAAATAATTCAATTTCTTGTGGGATAAAAAAATATGCATGTATTTTTATTTTTTCAAGAGATATAATTCATATCCTAAAAGGATTAGACCTAAAATAAAACTGAACCACAACTCACCATGTCTCATTCCCAAGCACACTCGAGCCGTTGAAAATCTTGGCCATGTAGACAGTGATTCAATCTTTTCAACTTTTGGAACCATGGGTCCTAGCTTACCTTTGTTAATGAGACATTTTAACTAACCTGTGTCGAGTCTCGGTACTCGCCCTTTTTTTTTTTCTTTGACTTATGTGTAGCATTCGCTATTTATAGGTTCATTAGTCTTAATAGATGTGAGGCTCAAGTCCTAATCACTTTGAAATCTACTTTTAAGGCCATAAATTATTTCTGCAAATATCTCACTCTTAATTTGGCAGAATCTGCTGTCTGGTAAATGGTCAAGTATTTGTAAAGAATTGGGTGTAGAGTCTCCACCTGTCAATACTGTAGTGCAAGAATAGTTTGAACCCAAATAGAGCTCGTCAATTGTCAAAGGTCGCTCTAAAATGCGCGGGTTATGCGCTATCTTTTGATCTACTGTTTATAACTTCACATGTTATTGTAAATAAGCTATTCAAAACTTTATATTTTTTAATTTAATTGTAATTTTTATTTCTTATAAAAATTTAAGATTCAAAGGGGAGGGATTAAAATAAAAAACGAGCTCAGCATGGATGCTTGTCATAAATTTTGTAAAATATGTATTTTGATTTTCTAACTTAAAAAATCATTTAAATTATACAATTTTAGTATCTTAATATTTTCTAAATTTAATTTTTATATAAAATTTTATTTTTGTTATTTTTAATTCATAATTGAGAAAGGAGAAAGGGAGAAAGGGGTTCCAACAATAAAAAGATATCAATATTGTTGATAACGATTTACACAACAAAGATAAATTGTATTTATATTAAATAGTTTTATTTGATAAAGAAAGTTTATATTAGATGTTTTTAGATAAAAAATAGTTAAAAAACAGGTTTTTAAATAAAAAAATTTAGCTATAATTTTTCAGTCATCGCAATAACTGAAATTTAGACAAATCAAACAATATTTTTTTTTCAAATAAAATTAAGACATTCTAATTGTAAAAAAGATAAATTAACTAAAGACCCAACCACACGGCTCTTGAAAAATGGGTCAGGGGGCTAGTATAACTTGTCAAGTCTGGCAATGTCTTACCTTTTATTCTTTTTTTTCTTTAATTTTTTTAATTAATGATTTTTTTATGATTTTTTCTCTAATTTTTTTAATTTATATTTAAATTAGTATCTCTTCTCTCTTTCATTTTATCTTAAGAGCCCCTTTTAAATAACAATTATTATTTTTAGTTGTGCATTCAATCTTGAAGAGTTTTTTTGATTTATCTATATATATATATTTTTTATATGGATGAACTTTATTTTTTAAAATAAAAAATATTTTCATATAATATTTCTAATTTGTGCATCTTTACACAATGTTTTCTCTTTTTTTTTTATTTTATTCAATGAACTTAATTTGTATCTCTATTTCTATTATCATTTACATAAATAAAAATATTTTAATAAATAAATTTAAAAAATACAATCCGGTAAATGTTCTATTTTTTAAGATTAAATATTTTGATCTATAATTATCTCTTAATTTTTTAAGTTTTATTTTTAGTTATTATTAATTATTTTTTATTTATTTATTCACATGTATAATTCTCAACTTATTTGATTATATATGCATAAAAATCTTATTTAAATTTTAGATTATTTAAATTACAGAAATGAATTAAAAAAAACTTGAATATATAACTTTTTATAAAAAATAAAGATATCTGACCTAAAATAAATAGCGAATGACATAACAACTGCATCCTAACCCATGCAGAGACACAAATTTATAGCATTGACAAGAATAGCATATGAATCATCTTGGTTTATAATTGGGATCATAGCATTGTTTGTCTTGTGGTCAGATTTTTGTGGGACTTCTCCCTTAATTTATCTTTCAATTGAGTGTTGGATAGAATTCTATTATTGGATCAATAATTGTAAAATCCGAGGATCATATTATTATTATTATTTGAATGCAGATGAGGGTTGGTCCAATTCCTGGCAATGACGATTCATGATCTTTTTAATGTAGAAGAGGTTCCTGCACTGGCCTTCGTTTCATCACATCAAAATTCTTTAAATAACGTCCCCCACACCCCACCATCATCTATCAACACATCGTTTTCTTGAACAAGCTTCCTTCCACTGACTCGGACAGTTTCTCCCTTAATATCCATAATTTTATTTTATATTTATTAACACAGATACGTGAATATCTTAATTATTTTTATAATTTTTAACTCTAAAAATTATAAAAATTAAATTAATAGCCTTTAAAAAATAAATCTAAAAACTAATAAATAAACTACAACTCTTAGAATTCATACATGCGCGATTTCTTGTTTTTCTTTAAGGTGGTGGGGATGGACTTCAAAATTCATAAATGTATGGATCACCCATAAATGCATTGTACTCCGATCCCATGGCGGATACCCACACATGTCTTGTCGGCATATGGCCACTGGGCAGGTCTTGCTTGCGTTCATGGCCTAACTCTGAATTTTGATGTTACATATTCCTACGTTTGAGGGTTTTTATTTTTTATTTTTTTTAATCTAACTTAAAAAAAAACATAATATAAAAAAAATACTAAGAATATGTATTATTTAGAGAATCATAAATATCATATTATTAAATTAATTATATTTATTAAACCTAGTCAAGTTAATAGCTCTAGTCTAAAATTTTTTAAAAACATTGATATCATATTCTTTTTTACATTTTACAAAAAATAATATGATTAGTGACATAACACATACTATCTATCTAGTTATATTTTTTTATTTTGTTTTTTTAATTTTATTTGTATATTATTTTTATCCATCATTTAGGTTATTTTAAAAAAACAATAAATTGATTAAAGTATATTAAAACAATTTTTATATAGTTTAGTTTCAAACCCAAATTAAGTAAAAAGATTAATTGGTAGGTTGTAAAATTTATATTTTAATCCAGATTTAATAACAATATAAATAATTTTTAATAATTTAAATATTTTTTATTATTTAAAAAAAATTAACTTCAACCGCTGCGGAGTGAGGTCCTATAAACTAGTATTCTTTAAATGCATCCAAAAAATATAAGTTAATGTTTTTTAAATCATTTAACAAAATATCAATCAAATATAAAGTATTAATTTTTTTTTAAAAAAATAAATGAGCTAGCATCAATTTCATGATTAACAAAAACATCATTGAGCACAACATCTTAAATTTCAAAATTAATTTGTTGTGAATCATTGCTTTATTTTATTACAAGCAATGAAGCACAACAAATTAATGTTTTTCAAGTTTATCCCTTTCTCTTCATCTTTACAGAAAAGTTCATTTGCTTTAACCTTCTCTAGTTTTAAACCGCGTGGTTGGCCACAATAACACACAGCTCATAGAGATCTTGCTAGATTTTTGTCCCGGTCTACTTGATGAACAAATCAATCCCCTCGTAATTATGATATTTATGCCTAGATTAATGAAATCCAAGAACATTTAAAGCAGCACTTTCCACGGCTGCTAGGAAGAAGATGGATCTGAAACTCTTGATCCGAAATACTAATCCAGAAGCAGGCTTCTCCAAACTTCTTAAATGTGGTTGGAGGTAAAAAATAGATTTTTGTTTGAAAATTTATTCAATTTTTAAATATATTTTTTTATTTTTATATCAACACATCAAAATCATTAAAAATTACTAAAAAATCAATTAAATATTTTTTTTTAAATTAAAAACACTTTAAAAAAGCTCTTTAAAACAAAAACTAAAGGTAAACCAAACACCCTTTAAATAACAAAATGATTTTACTGTCTATTAGAGTTGACGCTTTCAAAATTTGAATATCTTTTGTGTTTTTTGTTTTTACTGCGTTTTTCTACGTGAGTTGTTATGCTTTAATTTTTGCACTGGGTTTTTACCCCACAACTAGATTCAGTGACCCGTGATGTTGTGCTATGCTCTATGAAATCTCTAATCACTGCTCAAAAGACAATCAATGTTCCTGGTCACCACCGGAAAGATAAAGGTGATGAAACGTAGTGTTATTTATTTATTTATTATTATTTTTTTAAAGCATTACCTCGAGGAGTAAAGAAAACATGGAAGCATGCAGATTTAATTAGAAGAAAGAGAAGGAGCTTATTGTGGTGCACAGCTGAGATCCTAGGCCCACATCATAAGACAAAAGCAGGGCCATCTCATGACCGTACAACCAAAAATGGGTGGCTTGTGATGCCTTGACAAAAAGGAAAGGTGACTATAACATATATATATATATATATATGTTAGAATATTATAAGTGGGTGATCATAGTTTTAAGAGTAAATAAAAGCCGGGGATTTTTTTATTAAAAAAAGATGAAATAAATCGTAATAAAAAAGACGAGGAAAAAGAAAAATAGTGAGAAGGACAAAAAGGGTTTTGGGGCCGAAGTATGGAAGAAGAAAAGTGGTCACTCTTGAGCATATGATCACTAACATGTACACATGGGAATGAACCAACTTCCACTACGAAACATGCATAATCATTCATCATTTTAAACCACAACGCACCCTTTTTGTCACTTTCCACTACGAAGGTCAACTTTCATCGAGCCCTCGCTTGATGGGTCCTTTCTTTTCTCGCAACAGGACTCCTACAAGACATAGAACATGATTTCTATTCGCTCACAGTACCCTCACTTATTTTCTGACCTTTTGCTGTATCGGTCGCTTATTTTTTTTTATAATTGAAGATTTATTCTTCACTTTGAACTAATTCTTCACTTTTGATGACTCAAATTCCTCTTCTTCTTCCCTTTTTTTTATTTATGTGGGGTGTTCGGGCCAGCTTACGCGCACTACGACTAATCCTCACGGCCCACTGAACATCCTGCAAGCCCAGTGAGCAAGTAAGACACCGCGGTGGTGACAAGTGTGTATGGTGATGGTGAAGTTCAAACCCAGATGCGAAAAAAAAGGACAAGCCCCTCCCACCACTAGACCAGAACCTCACTTAACTCAAATTCCTCTTATTTCGCTTGGTTAAGGCCACATTTGGCACTTCATTTTCTTTTTCAAGACTTATTTTGGCGCCCACAAACCTCCTATAATGGTGTTGATGTGTTCACCTTGGAGATGGGAGTTTATTGATAGTGGTTATCAACGCTAAAATAATATGTGAGAGGGGATCAAAATCCAAGATATATAAAAAGGTTTTGGGAGCTGTTTTGGTTCATCAAAACGAGTCTTAAGGTTGAAAATAAGTGTTTTAAAGATAGTTTACGCGGAAAAAAATTGGATCTTGAAGGTCAAATCTAGTGACCACAACCAAATAGTCACCAAAAGTAGTGGAGGCAAGTCGTTCACCCCCCTAAAAAATACTAAATTATAATTATTTTCATCGAAATTATTTATTGTATAAATTTTTATTTTAAAAAAGTATAAATCTTACATTCAGTGCATCAATCAAACTATTTTTTTAATTTGACTTGTTTTGTTTAGTGCATGAATCAAACTGATTTTCTTTTTAATATTTAGATATGCTTGAGATTTCATATAATACTGTCCAAAAATGTGTGAATATATCAATTCTAGGTTGAATTTAATTCTTAATAATATAAATTTTTGTTATTACTGTTTTTTAAAATATAATATGAACAATGGCTTAGAAAATTGTTATACTCATCATTTATTAAATAGGTTAGGTTATTTTCATTATCTATTTTTCTTTCTTGATTTATTTATTTAGTATCAAACATAAAATATGCACGTATGATATTAAATGGTACCAAATACATATTGAAATAGAAAACTTCTGTAATTAATAATGGTTGATTTTAATTTTATATGCTTAGATCTCCATCCCTAATTAACATATTAAGAATACGTTTGTTTTTCGAGTTTCAAACACGTCTTAGAAAAAAATCACTTAAAAAACACCATTAATCCATTTGAAAAAAAAACCCTATTCATGACAGTGTGCGGGGACCAAAAAAATGGAGTACATTATCAAAAGAAAACCCACACAAAACCACATAAAAAAGAGCGAACGTCATTTCTTTTTCTCCCGAACAAAAGTACACACTACTCAGCTTTCAAAAAAGAAGTTCTTAACAGCCCATCTGTATAGTTTCTTGTTAAAAGAGAAGTGATGAAAATACTCATCAACTTCCGTTTTTTCCATATAAAAGTGACTGTGACAGTGACAGTAACGATGACAGGCAATTGCATGTGCCGATGTCGATATATTTCTCACCAAATCAATGGAAACTGTATCCTCTGAGTTGAATCCTTGAGATATAGCTAGAGAGATGTATACTTGAGCTGGAAGATGATTAATTAAAAGCATGTCGATTGTACCTTTCTTTTCCTCTTAAAATATTGGTTAGGCATGGAGAGAAACGAAGTGGAAACCCACTTGAAAAGATTCAGGGGAATAGTACACCGATTTCTTTTTCTTAACTAATTAGAGAACTAGCTACACATTTTATTTTGTGTTTGCTGCCGTCAAGGATACCTGTTTTGCAAAAGGAAAAGACTTGTATCTTGATACTCCCCATTTGGATTTCCACTACACCAGGCTACCTAGGAATCGATAAAGCTGAATGCCCGTAGAATAATCTCTACTTTTTAGATCAAAAGCCTAACAAGAAGGAAGGAGGCGACGTACATTGCATTATTGGTTTAGCTGGACTTTAGTTTGCTTGTTTTTGCAACATTTACAAATCCACTCAGGGGATGAGCTAGCTTCAAAAGATTCGAACTTTAATTTGAGAAGTGTGGATCCGCAAATCCTGACTAACGGATCGAAATGAGTTGGTAATAATGTACGTGGATCTTTTTGTTGAGGCTTTTTTTTATCTCTAATTTGCATTATTTTTTTTTTTAGATTAATGTGGGTGTCCGGGCCAGCTTACGCGCACTACGACTAATCCCACGGGCCCTGAAGTTAACGACCATGTAAGCCTTCAGTGGCCATCATATGAGCAACCAAGAACTCGAACCTGAGACCACAAATGGAGCAAATCCCTTAATCCCAAGTCTTTACCACTTGACCACCACCTAGATGGTTTCTAATTTGCATTATTGAATGTGCGGGTGATGGATGCGAACGCGGTAGAAGTACAAATCTTCCTGTTCTATATGTTACTATATTTTCATCGTGGGCTTGGGTAGATTCCTTTTGCTTGATTGCTTTCTTGGATGCTGAAGAATCAAATCCTTTTGGAAGCAACAGCAAACAAGAATTCTTTCTGGTAAATAATGAATAGTAGTGTACTAAAGTGATGAAGTTTCATGAAAATTCAAAAAAGATCAATTTCTTTTTAATGTTGATGGATGAACTAGGAGATCTAAATGGTCGATCTTGGACTTCACGAGAACCTATAGAGCAAGTCTTGTGTTGGGTTTAAGGGAACCTTTGATGCTTAAATTAGCATGTTATAGGACAAAAGAAGTCTTAAAGGAGGTGTTATGTGTTCGCAGGGAATACATAAGAGATAGATAATTAAAGGTTGGAAAAGATAACATTAACTCTGAGATTAGAACTCTATTTGATGACTCATGAATGTTTATATATCAATGAGCATACAAACTTACATGGAGATATAATTAGCAATTCAATGTTGAATAAAAAAAAATCACAAAGGTCATATCATAGATATGAATATGCCATAATACCATTTTGTTTGTTGGCTCTATCATGGTAGAAGGATGCATGAACATTTAATGCAAGTGCCTTTTGTCTTTATAGTTGGTGGTAACTAAACCAATTTTAACCAAAGATTATACACTCAAGGTATAACTGTAGTGTTCACAGGTATAATCCTTATCCAAGAGGATGTTTAGCCAATCCATTAAGGGGAGACACGAAGTCAATCCAAGATGACATGTGGTCAGTCTGTCAAATGAGGGCGCAAAGTTATTTTAGGGAGACACATCGCTAATCCACTAAGAAGGGATGCAAAATAAATTTGAAAGGATATTTGACTAGTCTAGTAAAGGTTGTGCACGACCATTTCCTATTGAGAAGGGTATATGGTTAATCCGTTAAGAAAGGGGATGTAAAGTCAATATAAAAAGACGTATGGTTAATCAACTAAGAAAGGATGCAAAGTCAGTCTAAGGGGAAGCATGATCACTCAATCTAAATAAGGATGCAAAGTTAGTCTAAAGAATGCTTGGTCGGTCTATCAAATAGGGATACAAAGTTAATCTAAATGGAAGCATGCCATTTGGTATAAAGAGGGATGCAAAGTTAGTTCAAAGGATGCTTGGCTAGTCGATCAAAGAGGGATATAACGTCAATCTAATGGGATGCATAGCTAGTCCAGATAGAGGGAACAAGTGCCCAGTCTATTAAAAAGAGGAAACGAGTGACCAATCCACCAAGAGGGGATAAAAAAAATCAATTAGAGAGGACATATAGTTAGTCCATTAAAGAGATGCAAAGTTATTATGAGAAGATGTGTGGTCAGTCCATTAAATAAGGATGCAAAGTCAATTAAGGGGATTATGACTATTCCACCAATAAAGAATGCATAATTAAGTCTCATTAAGAAAAGACGTGTAGCTAGTCCATAAAAAAAAGGACCTGTGGTTTGTCCTATTTTAGAGGATGTGCAGTCTTATAGACACCTAGGTCTAATATAGTAGGCTTTATAAAGAAATTTATATCTTATCCCTTATCAATTACTTCTTATGTCAAATCGAGGTTCATTTAGTTTAAGATAAAATAATTTTCTTGTACATATGATTTGAGTGGATTAGGAATTTCAAAATACGAGTCATCAAGTCTAAACTAATTTTCTATCTTGTTTGATTAACCCTGATATTTTTTGAAATGGCTAATAAATTATTCAGGATTAATCCAAAATTCTCTTGTGATATCCTTTATGCTAGGTGGTGTGATACCCTTATACCTGGGAATAGTTTAACCACATACTTATGAAGAATCATTACTTTTATACTTGGATAAGGTAAATGCTTTATACTTAAGTAAAATGGGTTTTTGTATTAGAGGGTGAACGATTTTATATATGAATAAAATGGTTGAATTGAATAACTTATGAAAAAACATTTCATGGAGAAGAATATATGAAGAAACGGTCTTATATTCGAAAAGGAGAAAGTCATTGTATATGAGAAAAGTTATACCTCATACTTGGATTGGAGAATGTCTTTATACTCATGTAAAGTTTGCATCTTGCACTAGGGCTCAATAATGATTGTTTCTAGAATGTCCTTTACCTTCAACATCTATTTATTAGATCTTTTTATATTGGTATTGGTACCCTTATTTTTTCTTTATTGATGGTAAGAAGTTTTATGGAGCTTTACTTTATTAAGATACTAGTGTTATAGTGAGCAATAATAACATATTTAAAATCCAAATAAAGATATCATATTTAGGTTAACCCATGAAATATAATTGGGAAAAATTTTACACATATCTTATCTATATGGCATGATTAATTCTAGAGTTTTATGCATATTTTGCATATTCTTTGTTAGGTTTGTGAGCTTATCATAGCTATCTAAACTCATTTTTATGGTGATTAAATCCTTTAGAAAAAGTGTGTTCAAGATTTATATGGTCAATGAAAAGCTTATCACCTAATAAGGGTTATACATATTCACATCAAAGACATGTATAACCACATATCTAACTTACTTTAAGGATCATTTTCTCTTGAGATTGTGACTACATGCTAGTTTGTCTTTAATCTTTTCCTGGTAGCTCTTGGAGTGTCCACTTGAATAATATTTGTTATGATGACAATAATAGCTTTTGTATGGCTTTGAGAGTGATAATGCTATCTCCTACTCTCTTACACTTTATTATGGCATGCCTCCTTCTAAAACTAAAATTATCTACATATAATGGAAGGTGTAAAATGTGGTTTTGATCGATGGAGGATCCATTTATTATGGAAGATTCAAGGCTCTTAATTGTTTGTGTGTGAACAAGAGTGCCTCTGTGAGAATTATTACTTGTTAGGTTAGCTACTAGAGATTTAAAGAAGTTGATGAAGCACTCGTGGTAGGAAGTCTATAATCTTCCAATGTTTTAAAATTTATAAGTTATCAATCATGGAAAAAGATAAAAAATATATGAAAAGAAAAGAAATTAAACTTGATTTTTTAGGATATCCCATAAACAACGCTGTTAACAACGTTTGATCAAAACTTTAAAAGATCAAGATCTTTTCAAGGCTAATAGATGGACTAGAAAATAGAAACTGACATACATAGACTTTATGAGCGCTTATAAAATAAGTCTTTTATTAAGCTTAGAGGACCATATAATGCAAAAGTTAGCACTAATATAGGAGTAACGAAGCCTTAAAGACGTTGTTGTATAAGAGATAGTTAGAGGTTGAAAAATAGAACATAAGCTTC
The DNA here is from genome assembly GCF_000495115.2 of Populus euphratica. Taxonomy (NCBI): domain Eukaryota; kingdom Viridiplantae; phylum Streptophyta; class Magnoliopsida; order Malpighiales; family Salicaceae; genus Populus; species Populus euphratica. The sequence goes on from NW_011500891.1 coordinate 17,609, forward strand.
GAGATTGGAACCCCCTACTAAATAGCTCATAATTGTTTATATATCTATTATTCTTACCAATTTGTATGGAGATAGGGTTAGTAGTTCACTATCAAGTGTAAAGGATGGTATTATAAGGGTCGTCTCATAGGTATGAGATGCTCTAATTTTATTTTATAGCTTTATTGTGGTAAAAAGATGTGTGAACATTTAATACATGTACACATATTCTGTCTATATAGTTTATGGCAAGTAGACCAGGTTTGATTGTGAAGAATTACCCTTGATATGTAGCAATTGCATTAATAGGGATAAGATCTTTCTAGAAAGACACATAGCCAATTATCAAGAAGAGACACATGACCAAATCTTATTGATAAAGGATGTATGACCAATCTACCAAGAAAAGGGATGCAAAGTTTGTCTAGGGGAACATATGAGTATTTTTCTATAAAGGGGCACAAAATCAATTTGAAATTATGTGTGGTCAGTCCACTAATAAATGATATAAATTCAGTTTGGAGAGACACATGGTTGGTCAACTGAGAAAGGACTTAAAGTTAATAAGAGATGACAAGTGGTCAATCCATCAAAGATGGACATGAAGTTAGTACAAGGTATGTTTGACTGGTCTATTAAAAAAGGAAACAAAGTCATTCTAAAAGGGTGCATGACCAGTTTTAAGAAGGGATATGCATGACCAGGTCTTGTTGAGGGGGGATGCATTGTTATTTTATCAATAAGGTGGAACGTCAAGTTAATTCAAGGAAATGCATGGTCATTCGACTAAAAAGAGATGTAATGTTAGTTTTGGAGGATGGTTACCCCAGCCTCGTAAAGGTTAGGTGTGTTGTTAGTCTATTAAGAAAAATGCATGACCAGGTTGGGGATGGTATAGGGTTAGTTCATCAGAGAAAAACAGTGTGTGTGGTCAATCAGTCCAAAAGGTTATATGTAGTCAGTCCTGATAAGTGGGGATAAATGATTGGTTTCATTAAAAAGAGCATATAATCTTATAAATACTTTGAGTCCAATCTAATATGCTTTAAAAAAAAAATCCAAATCTTATCTCTCATTAGAAATTAGAAATTTAGAAATTTTTAAGTATTTTGTTGAAACATAAGTTTTTTTTTTTTACATAATAGTGGCAAAAGTTGAATAAATAACTTAAAATATCAATAGCTGTAATAGTAACTTTGATGAAATTGTATAATTAATTACTATTTGTGACATTAAAGGGGTTCAATTTTCAACTTTTTTGCTGTATATATATGGCCATTAGATGTTAGTGGCAAAAAAGAGTTACATGTTTGCCTTCATTTTTTCTCCCCTTGTTACCATTATCCTTGATGATTAGTAATATATTTTTATCCTTTCAATTATTGTTTTCATATTGAATATTTTTCAATAAATAAATAAATAAATAAAATCAAAGAAAAAAAAGAAAAAATAGTGAGTGAAAAAATAATCAAGCAATGAAAGAAAGACCAAAATAAATATAAATTTTTACCCCCTTTTTAAGCAATTAAGCAATAAAGATACAAAAAAATAATTAAAAAAAAAGAGTGGAAGGTAGAAGGTGGGAAAAAATTTGAGAAGATAAAAAGAGAAAAATAAAAAGGAGTATAAATAGAGAAGTCCTGTAAAAAGAGAGAGGGCAACAAAAAACTATAGGGAGAGAATTTTAAAAAGAAAAAATAAAGAAAAATATAGAAAAAAAGGTAAGAGAAATACAAGTGAGAGAATATTTTTTTTTTTTTAGAAAATCAAGAGAGGAAAACTTGTATGGAAGTACAATGAAAGAAAGAGAAAAAGGTAAAGAGAAGAAAAACTAAAAGAGAAATAAGATTTATTTAGAAAAAAATAGAAAGAAAAAAAATTGATACTCTCCTTTTTCTTCATTTCTCCACCATCATTATCATTCTTAACCACACGTTATAATCTCTAGTAGCATTAACTCCATCATTAGCAACTTTTTTTTCATGAAATATCTTGTCGTCGATCAACCCCTCTTTCTCCATTGAAACATCCCACATTTTCCCTAAAATTAGTTGTATCTATATCATATCTCCTCCACATCAATGAGGAACCAATCACTACTAGCCTTCATATCTTTAACGACCAATAATAATAGTCATCCCCACACAAGAATGACAATAACCAAGCTTTTTTAGAGATAGAAGTTTGACAAGAACAATAATATAAAGGAATAAGAAAAGTCAAGCCTTTTTAAAGTTCATTCTCCTTGCTTGGGTGGAGGTTTTTCTCACCTTCAACATAAAAACAAATTAGAAAGGGTGGTGTTGCCAAAACAATAAAAGATGTGCAATAACAACAATGACAATGCATTAGTCCACATGTCAACCCAATAATGACATGACAACAGTAACAATGCATGGGTCGACGCACCACCACTATTTTAAGCCATTATATAACAACTTTGTAACTATTCCAATGACTCCTGAAGATCGATTTCTCCAAAAAAAAATTTTATTGTTCTTAAATGACTTTGATGTATTATTGATTTATTATGCATGCTTGTATTATGATATTTGAAGTATTGGAGTCCATATCAATACATGGTAACCCTAAAGGTACAGTGCCTTCAAGAATATTTTTTTAAGGCGGGTTTTGGTTGAAATCAATACCCTACAATAGGGCTAAAGGGATTGAATTGTAATATGTATATTCGTGATGTAATGGTTTGATCTCAGTTTGAAATTTATGTATTTTTATTAATTGTTATTTTATATTTAGATGTTTCGTTTTGGTATATTGTGTGTTGAAATTCTTATGTGTACTTCCTTGTAAATTTTTGTGTTGATTTCTTCTCGTTCATTATAAGTTTGTGTTAATAAATGCTATAAAAAGTTGATTTGACTAAAAAAACGAGTTGTTTTTATTTGTTTTGAGGATGGACGATATAAAAGCAAAACTATATTTTTTTTATATATATGATAATTCTTTCTATTATTCATCAATTAATCTAGTATGGTAAGATATAATATTGGGTTATGTTCTCTAAATAGTGGTTGGCTGATTAGTACTTAAAAGTGCATTCTCATTAAGGATTTATGTCATCATATTGCACCTAAAGTATCATTAAATTCCCTAACAAAAGCATGTTTTATATTAGCAAGTCTAAAAATATAATATACCTTTAATTCATGGTAAATGTTCATCCTAAATGCAGGTCTATCACATAAATAAAAAGGATTGATTGATGAGTTTAAGGATTGAAATTGAAAGGATAAAAAGAAGGCCAAACTTAGCAAAGTGTTGCTGGTGCATTCCAAACTCGAACACCGTTCAGTAATTTGATCATATCTGGAGCTGTAGATATCAGATTTAGGTCCATTTTATATCGATGGAAAGGTAAGACATAGACCTACAACTTTCATATGAAGTCAAAGACTCAGTTCTGCCGTTTTCAAGCCCAAATCTTAGCAACAACGAAGACGTCGGAAGCTGTCCTGCAGCTCAAGCACTATTCGGTTTTTGACTCATATCTTGAGTTCTAGAAGTCCAAATGAGCTCTGGTTTTTTTTTTTTATGGAAAGCTGAGACAATTGCCCACAGCTTCCATAATTCAGTTGGCTATAATTCTGATGTGAGCATTGACGTTTTGGCCAGCCAACAATATCAAAAATCAGCCCACAATATCAAAAAACCAGCAGCCATTAATGTCAAAAACCAGCCACCAAATCAATGGATGCCCACCAATTCTTCAATCAATCAATAATTCTGAAACTTAGCCTATAAAAGGAGGCATTGTCCATGTATTTAGTCATATTAATTTTCAGATCAAAGTTATCTTCTTGCTTTCTCTCTACATCTTTGTAATGTTCAAGTTTTCTTTTATGCTATAGTAATCTCTTGTTTATGCTCTTTCATTTCCTTTCCTATACTTAGTTAGCTTATATTATGTTTATGTTCTTATATTGTTTATTTGTGTTTTTCTCCTTCTTAATGTTTAGCTAAGTTAATTATGTCAAGGTGAAAAGGTTTCTCTAATGGTGTTAGAATATGTATAATATAAACTCAACATGAGCTTTAAATGTTTATATCCAAGAAAGATTGTTATTAACATGTTTTATCTTTTTATCTTACTAATTCTTAATACCTTGCTTATTAAATGTTTAATTTAGATTTGTGTTGTATAATATTTGGTACATCAAATGCTTGATCTTTCATAGTTTTCGGCCGAAATCGTTATTATGATAGAAACTTGATTTGTTGTTAACATAAACTAGTAACATGAATTCTTGATGATATTTATAAGTATGATATTACTTATATAAGATAATTAATATGATCATGTTAGTAATTTATAATGAGCTAATAACGAGAAATCATCCGATTAGAACCTCCTTTGTGTGTGGTTTCTAGTTGAGTAATAAAAAGAGTTTATATTATATTTATTTGAAATACCATTAGTAAATCCTATAACCTTGACATATGTTTTGTTATTGTTTAATTCTTACATCAATATCACATCCCAAAACTTTCTTCAACTCCTTTTCTATTATTATTCTCTTTAAATCTTTTTCTTTATTTGTAATTTATATAATTCACCTCCCTGTGGTTCGACCCCGGTCTTGCCGGGTTATTTTACTTTGACACTCCTGCACTTGGGATAAGACATCAACTCTTTGATCGTGTCAAGTTTTTGGCGCCGTTGCCGGGGAGGTAAGTTATTGTATAAATTAAATATTTTATTTTATTTTATTTTCACTTTTATTTGTTTTTCTAATTGTTGTTTCTTTTTATTTTTCTTTTTTTCTTTTCTTTTCTTTTGTATTTGCATGAGAGTTTGGACACGTACATTAAGTGGTAGACTTTCTAGAAAATCATCATTTTCTTTAGAAAACATGGCCGAAGAAGATAACCAATCAATTCATAATGAGAATAATGAGAATAATCGTGTTAGAACACTTAGAGATCATATGAATCCAACAAGAACAAGTGCACCATCATGTATTGTTTTTCCTCCTGATGCATCTCATTTTAATTTTAAGCCAGGTATTATTCATCTTTTACCCACTTTTCATGGCTTAGAATTAGAAAATCCATACTTGCACTTAAGAGAATTTGAAGAAGTTTGTAACACTTATAATGACTTAAATTGTAGCATGAACACCATCAGATTAAAGCTTTTTCCTTTTTCGTTAAAAGATAAAGCTAAAACATGGCTACAAAATATTAGGTCAGGATCCATTCATGCTTGGGATGAAATGCAACAACAGTTTTTAAAGAAATTTTTCCCTTCTCATAGAACAAACTCTTTCAAAAGACAAATCACCACTTTTACTCAAAAACCAGGAGAAACATTTTATAAATGTTGGGATAGATATAAAGACTTGCTTAATACCTGTCCTCATCATGGTTTTGAAACATGGAGATTGGTTTCACAATTTTATGAAGGGTTAACACCTAAAGATAGACAAATGGTAGAATTGATGTGCAATGGAACTTTTGAAAATAAAGACCCTAATGAAGCAATGGAGTACCTAGAGTTGCTAGCTGAAAATGCTCAAAATTGGGACACCACAGGTACTTGTGAGGCACCAGGTAAAACTCAACCTCATACATCTAATGGAGGCATGTATAGCCTTAGGGAAGATCATGACCTCCAAGCCAAATTTGCATCTTTAGCTAGAAAAGTTGAGGCACTAGAATTAAAAAAGAGTGGTCAATTAAAATCTGTTCAAGAAATTGTGTGTCAAATTTGTGAAACCAATGAACACTCAACCAATGATTGCCCCACGTTGCCTTCTTTTAAGGAATGTCTCCATGAACAAGCCAATGCTTTAAATAGTTTCCAAAGACCAAGTCATAACCCGTACTCACAAACGTACAACCCTGGTTGGAGAAATCACCCAAATTTCAGTTGGAAGAGTGGTAACAATAATGCACAAACTTCACAGCCACCATTTCAAACACAACATAATTTTCAAAATTCTCATGGATATGCACCTCCTTATATTCCCCCTCCTAGAAGAAATCTTGAGGAAACATTACATGCATTCATTGAAAAGCAAGAGACAATCAACACTCAAAATGCTCAAACCATGGCTGATTTGAAAGATACTCTTGCAAAGTTCACATCTACTCTCAGTTTTCAGGAGAAAGGTAAGTTTCCATCTCAACCCCAGCAAAATCCCAAGGGACAATACAATTCAAGTACAAGCAGTTCTGGAAGCCAACATCTGGATCAAGTCAAATCAGTCACTACTCTCCGCAGTGGTAAGGTTATTAAAAAACCTATTCTTGAACCTTGTGAGAAAGAAGATGAGTTAGTCTCCAAGGGTAAGGAAATGGTTGAACCTGATCATTGAAAGGAAGAGACTGATTCCCCACCAGCACTTCCATTTCCTCATGCCATGAACAAACAAAGGAAAGTTAATCACAATTCTGAAATCTTTGAAACTTTCAAACAGGTAAGGATTAATATACCTTTGCTAGATGCTATTAAACAGGTACCATCTTATGCTAAATTTTTGAAAGATCTATGCACTGTAAAGAGAAAATTGAATGTGAAAAAGAAAGCCTTCTTAGCCGAACAAGTAATTGCCATTCTTCAAAATAATAATGCTTTGAAATATAAAGACCCTGATTGTCCTACAATTTCTTGCTTTATTGGAGAACATAAAATTGACAGAGCTTTACTTGATCTTGGAGCTAGTGTGAATTTACTTCCATATTCGGTTTTTCAAAGTCTCAATCTAGGTGAGTTAAAACCTACTTCTGTTACTCTTTTACTTGCTGATAGATCTATAAAAATGCCTAGAGGAATAGTTGAAGATGTGTTAGTACAAGTTGATAAATTCATCTTTCCTGTGGATTTTATTGTCTTGGATACACAACCTGTTGAAGCATGCAATTCAATTCCTGTTATTTTAGGACGTCTATTTCTTGCAACTTCTAATGCATTGATTAATTGTAGGAATGGAGTGATGAAGTTATCTTTTGGAAACATGACATTAAAAATGAATGTTTTTAACATTTGCAAGCAACCTGAAGATGATAATGATTTACAGGAAGTAGATTTTATTGAAAAAATAATTTACGATCAATTTGAAAATTCTTCCAATGAAACTGAGTTTAATGAATCTGAAGATTTACAAATGGTTTGTTTTTAGGAAGAATCAAAGGCAAATATTTGAAGACCAAAAATTGAGGAATTGCCACCACGATCAATTGGGTCCATACCTTCAAGTGTTCAACCACCAAAACCTGATTTGAAGCCATTGCCATGTAATCTCAAATACTCATTTTTGGGAGAAAATGAAACTTTTCCGGTAATAATTTCTTCCAAACTTAATGTTCATCAAGAAGGCAAGTTATTACAAACTCTGAAAATGCACAAAAATGCATTAGGATGGACCATAGCTGACATAAAAGGAATTAGTCCTTTGATTTGCACACACAAGATTTATTTGGAGGAAAATGCTAAACCTTCTAGAGAAATGCAACGAAGGCTTAATCCTAATATGAAAGAAGTAGTGAGGAATGAAGTCATTAAACTTCTAGATAATGGAATCATTTATCCTATTTCTGATAGCAAATGGATAAGTCCTACCCAAGTTGTACCTAAAAAGTCTGGAGTTACTGTGATAGCAAATGAGAAAAATGAGTTAATTCCAATGAGGACTATTACTGGTTGGCGCATGTGCATTGACTATAGGAAACTTAATTCAATGACTAGAAAAGATCACTTTCCTTTACCTTTCATGGATCAAATTCTAGAAAGAGTTGCAGGTCATGAATTTTATTGTTTTCTAGATGGTTATTCAGGTTACAACCAAATTGAAATTGCATTTGAAGATCAAGAGAAAACTACTTTCACATGTCCATTTGGTACATTTGCATACCGAAGGATGCCTTTTGGATTATGTAATGCACCAGCCATGTTTCAACGATGCATGCTTAGCATATTTAGTGATATGGTTGAACGTTTTCTTGAGATTTTTATGGATGATTTTTCTGTTTTTGGTGATTCATTTGATAATTGTTTAACTAATTTGGAAAAGGTTTTGAACAGGTGTGAAGAGAAGAATCTTGTGTTGAATTGGGAAAAATGTCATTTTATGGTAACAAACGGCATTGTACTTGGTCACATTGTTTCATCAATAGGAATTGAGGTTGATAAATCTAAAATTGAGTTAATTGTCAACTTGCCAACACCAAAATCTGTTAAAAATGTTAGATCATTTTTAGGACATGCTGGTTTTTATAGAAGGTTTATCAAAGATTTTAGTATAATATCTAAGCCATTGTGTAACCTTCTAACAAAGGATAATGTTTTTGAATGGACTGAATATTGTGAAGAAGCCTTTGTTAAATTTAAAAACCTGCTTACATCTGCTCCTGTCATTCAACCTCCTGATTGGTCATTACCTTTTGAAATAATGTGTGATGCTAGTGATTATGCCGTGGGTGCTGTTTTAGGACAAAGAAAAGATAAGAAACCCTATGTGATTTATTATGCAAGTAAAACTTTAAATAGTGCTCAAATAAATTACACAACCACTGAAAAAGAATTACTTGCTGTAGTATTTGCATGTGAAAAATTCAGATCTTATCTTGTTGGCTCACTTGTTATTGTTTTTAGCGATCATGCAGCGTTGAAATATCTTCTTTCTAAGAAGGATTCTAAAGCTAGATTGGTACGGTGGATTTTGTTACTTCAAGAATTCGATATCACAATCAAGGATAAGAAAGGCACCGAAAATGTTGTCGCAGATCATTTGTCAAGATTGACAACTGATTTGAAATCTGACATCACACCAATCGATGACTACTTTCCTGATGAATCTTTACTTTCTGTCACTACAATGCCTTGGTTTGCTAATATTGTTAATTTTCTTGTTTCAGGACAATTACCAGCTCATTGGAGTACCCAAGATAAAAGAAAGTTCTTGAACGAAGTGAAGAACTTTTATTGGGATGACCCTTATTTATTCAAATATTGTCCTGATCAAATATTTCGAAGATGCATTCCTGACAATGAGGTAAGTAATGTCATTAAATTTTGTCATGCTGAGGCATGTGGAGGTCATTTTTCGTCAAAAAAGACAGCCGCAAAAATCTTACAATGTGGATTTTATTGGCCCACCATGTTCAAGGACACGCATGCATTCTGCAAATCTTGTGAAAATTGTCAGAAGTTAGGATCTCTTTCAAAACGTCACATGATGCCTTTAAGTACTATTCTTGTCATTGAAATCTTTGACTGTTGGGGTATAGATTTTATGGGTCCATTTCCTCCATCATTTGGTTTTGTGTACATATTAGTCGCAGTAGACTATGTTTCAAAATGGATAGAAGCAATTCCAAGTCGTAGCAATGATCATAAAACAGTCATTAAGTTTTTGAAAGAAAACATTTTAAGTCGATTTGGAATCCCTCGGGCCATGATAAGTGATGGTGGAACACATTTCTGTAATAAGCCATTTGAGTCTTTAATGAAGAAATATGGAATCACACACAAAGTTTCCACCCCTTATCACCCCCAGACAAATGGACAAGTAGAACTTGCTAATAGGGAGATCAAACAAATCTTGGAAAAAACAGTGAACCCTAATTGAAAGGACTGGTCTTTAAGACTTAATGATGCACTTTGGGCCTATCGAACTGCTTTTAAAACATCATTAGGTATGTCACCTTATAGGTTGGTTTATGGAAAACCTTGTCATTTGCCTGTGGAACTTGAATACAAAGCTTATTGGGCTATTAAAGCTTTCAATTCAAACCTGGATGATGCGAGTAAGCTGCGTAAGTTACAAATAAATGAGCTTGAAGAAATAAGAAATGATGCATATGAGAATTCAAAAATTCATAAAGCAAGAATCAAAGACTTTCATGATAAAAGAATCTTGAGAAAAACATTTGATGTTGGTCAAAAAGTTTTGCTTTATAATTCTCGACTCCATTTATTTCCTGGAAAGCTAAGATCAAGATGGAGCGGTCCATTTGTTGTGAAACATGTATATCCTTATGGGGCCTTTGATATTGAGAATCCAAAGAATGGTAATGTTTTCAAGGTCAATGGACATCGTTTGAAAGCTTACTTTGATAATTTTCCTAGTGAAAATGAATCCATTGGTTTGAATGATCCTGTATATTAAGGTTGATTATTTTGTTTTTCTCATATTTTTTTTTGTGTTTCTTTTTGGTGTGACTTTTGTTTTGCTAGTCTTTCTTCAACCCCGGTCAAATGGCAGATAACGGTACTCCGTGACTCTTAAGTCGGTTCTTTCAGTTTCCCATGATAATTGATATCTCTGTATATATTTGTTCAATTCCTTGTTCCTTCTCTTTTCTTTACATCTCTTCTTCACTTCTCTTTAAAAACAAAACAAAACAAAAATGGACACCACTCTTGAAAAATTGAAAAAGTATTTTCCTGCTCTGCCTCAGAATGCGATTACAAAAATTTACCGTACTAGGTGTGAAAGATTGAGGTTGTTAATGAACCGTGGAATTCCTGAAGATATTCGCTGGATAATTGAAGCAAAGATCCGATTATCAGGTGAGTCTTCCAACTCTTTTATTTCATACATGCCTGGGACAGGTAAAAGCACTTTTGCAAAGAAACGTCGTGCAAAACGACTAAAAGTCTGTCACCGATGTGCCAGATGGACTTGTAATGCAAAATGTCGTTCTTTAGGAATGGTATCTATAAATCGTGAAGATAAAATACAATTCATTAAGGATGGCCTGAGTAAGGAGTCATTAGATAATCTTCTATTAACTCTTGAGACACATCCTAGTGGAGATGTGCATCGTGCAATTCATGATTTATGGCCTCATTTTCATAAAGAACATGATCGACTTAGTCTTGGGAATCTGACTAAAAAAGACCTTGTTTGCCAGTTTTTAAGAAAATTGGATGGGAAGCCTATCCCCGACCCATAGAGGGCGTTTAAGCCGTTCTTGGACGTAAAACCAAGGGAAAGCTGTGAGCCACAATCACAACTGCTTGTACATACATATTTGTTTTTATATATATATATATAATAATAATAATAAAAAAAAATAATCATAAATAAATAAATAAAAAAAGAAAGAGAGAGAGAGTGAGACTTCAGCTAGCCTACATATAGGTGGTATGCTTTGTATTTTCAATTTCTCATCTATAAAATCTTCTCTTCCTTTCCATCATTTCTACTCAACCCATTCATTCAGCATATATAGAAGTGTGTAGAAATGGCAAGTTCCTCTTTTTCTAAAATAAAAACTATTTGTGTTTTTGGTGGATCTAGTCCTAGGAAAGAAAAGGAGTTTTTAGAATCAGCAAATCATCTTGGTCGGGTACTAGCTGAGAGAAAGATTCATTTAGTGTATGGGGGAGGCAGCCTTAGGTTAATGGGGGGGTGTTTCAATAGCTGCATATGTAGGAGGCAGTCAAGTTTTGGGGGTTGTCCCTAAAGCTTTAGCCGAAGGGGACATTATTGGAAAAACAATTGGAGAGGAATTACAGGTCTCCACAATGTCTGATAGAATGAATACAATGTTTAACCATACTGATGCCTTCATTGCCTTACCAGGTGGTCTGGGTACATTGGAAGAGATCTTTCATATTTCCTCTTGGGCCCAACTGCACATTCACCATAAACCTATAGGTTTGTTAAATGTTAATGGTTTTTATAATAATTTGTTGTCTTTTCTTGATCAAGCTGTGGAACAGGAATTTCTAACATCTTCGGCACGACAAATCATAATCTCTGCTGCTACTGCTGAACAATTGATTGACCAACTACAATCTTTCATCCCTATAATTGATCCCTCCATGAGTCAACTCAATTGGTCAAGCATGAAACGCAGTAAAAAGCTTAAATTGGATTTGAGCCTTAGTTTGTGAAAAATTGTGTCTTTTGGTTTTATTAATAGCATAATATTTATGTTTTGTTGTTTCTTATATTTGTTTTAGTGTGTTTCAGGTTTGTCAATAGTCGCTGTTTCAGGTGATATCTTCTACACTCTATCTTTTTGCTTAAAACATTGAGGACAATGTCTTGTTTTGGTTGGAGGGAGAGGGTAGTAGTTGATATTAAAAAAAAAAAATTTCTATTATTTAAACCATTTGCAAAACTATTGTTACTAGGATGGTAGAGTAATGGAGGAACTTTAGTGACTCTTGAGACGCATCTTATTAAACATTCTTAACAAGGTCTATTATAATACTTCTTGAAATATTCAGGTTTACAAACTCTTGGATTGCTATCTATAGATTCTGTTTATATGCCCATCTAACAAGTATTTTTAAACCTTCATTTTCACACACACACTCGAACATATGATTGTGGGTTGCATATTGGATTATTACATTATTTGTGTTCTTTTGTTAAAGGTAACAACTAAGGGAAAGGGATACAGTATAATATGCAAAAAAAAAAAGGATAAACAAAAAAATAAAAACAAAGTAGATAAGTTTGGTTTCGTAGCCTCCTTGACTTAAGCAAATAAGCCCGAAGGGGTGTTTGAACACCTAGTACCCTAAAGTCAACTGACTTGGGAGTTATTGACCCAGTGCTTGTTACATGGGTTGAGGAGAAAGTTTAAGGGAATCAAACACTGCACTATCTACATATCAGTATTTGCAACCCGAGTTACTAAGCTCGTAGGGGTGTCTCAACACCTGATGCCCTAAGACCAACTAGTCTGGGAATCATTAGCCGAAAGCTCGTTACATGGGTTCAGGATACATTGTGCTATAAATTCTTGCTTTCAAAAAAAAAAAAAACAAGAAGAAGATAACAATCCCAACCCAAGGAAGTTAACCTTAAACATTAAAACAAAAATTTTGTTTTCTTCCATGAAAAGCTCCATAACTATGTTTTGATTTATTGAGCACCAAAAGAAGGTTTACTAATATCTTGTTTAAGAGGTATTAAGCAGATATACAAATTTAATGAGAGTTTGTTTATCTGGATAGATTAATAGAAGTTAAATGATGAATGCCTTGCTTTGTGGTATTTGCAAATTATTTTTGGATTTTAATGCTTTGATTACTAGGGACTAGTAATAAGCTAGATGGGGGGTGTGATTAGTACTTCAAAGTGCATTCTCATTAAGGATTTATGTCATCATATTGCACTTAAAGTATCATTAAATTCCCTAATAAAAGCATGTTTTATATTAGCAAGTCTAAAAATATAATTGATTAGTACTTAAAAGTGCATTTTTATCATGGTTTTATATCATCATTTTGCACTTGAAGTATCAATAACTCCTTAACCAAAACATGTTTTATAATAATATATCTAATAATATAAGATACCTTTAATTTGTGGTAAATGTCTATTTTTAATGCAGGCCTATCACATAAATGAAAGGATTGATTGATGACTTGAAGAACTTAAATTGCAAGGATAAAGAGATGACCAAACTTAGAAAAGAGATGTCGGTGCAATTCAAACCGGAACACTGTTCGGTAATGGGGTCATATCTAGAGCTATATATCTCAGATTTAGGTCCAATTTATATGGATGGAAAGGTAAGACATAGGCCTACAACTTTCATATGGAGCCCAAGATCTAAACAGGCCATTATCAAGTCCAAATTGTAGCAACAACAAAGAAGCCCGAATCTGTCTTCCAGCCCGAGCACTGTTCGGTATTTTGGCCATATCGGGAGTTCTAGAAGTCCAAATGAGCTGAATTTCTTACACAAGAAAGCTGAGACAATTGCCTACAACTTTCATGTTTGCAACTGGCTCCAATTTTGACTTTATCAATGACGTTTTGGGCAGACAAGGGAAGATAAGGATTGTCACCAAGTCAAAAGTTGGCCACCCACTTATCAATTAGTCATCAAATCAATAGTTCTCAATTTTGGCCTATAAAAGGAGGCATTTGCCATGCATTTAGGCATCTTGGTTTCCAGATCAAGATCATGCTCTTCCTTTCTCTCTTTTTATTTTTTGTAATGTTTATGTTTTGCTTTCATTAATATTAAGTTTATGCCTTTCATTTCCTTTCATTTACTTAGTTAACTTTTATGTTCTTATTTTGTTTATCTATTTTGCTTTCTTTCATTATGTCTAGCTAAGTTAATTATGTCAAGGTGAAAAGGTTACACTAATGGTGTAAGAATAAGTATAATGTAAACTTAATATGGACTTTAATGTTTGATACTAACATGTTTTATATTTGTTATCTTGTTCACTCTTTAATACTTTGCTTGTTAAATGACTAATCTTGATTTATGTTGTATAACACTTGGCACAACAAATGCTTGGCACTTTCATAGCCCATAATGTATGGTATAACCGACACCTGAGCTATGAAAGGAACTTGATTTGTTGTTAACATAAGTTATAATCATGAATGCTTGACGAGATTTACAAGTATTAGCATTAATTGAAGATTTACAAGTATTAGCATTAATTGAATAAGATGACTAATGTAATCATGTTAACAATATATAATATGATTGGAACCTCCTTTGTGTGTGGTTTCCAATTCAATAATAAGAGTTTATACTATACTTGTTTGATATACCATTAGTGGAACCTCTAACCTTGACATTTGTTATTATTATTGCTTAATCCTTACATTAATATTTGATCTCCAAGTTCTCATCATCATCATCTTCTTCTTCTTCTCTTTCTTTATTATTATTATTATTATTATTATTATTATTATTATTATTATTAGTACTACTACTACTACTACTACTACTACTACTACTACTACCTACTACTACTACTACTACTACTACTACTACTACTACTACTACTATTATTATTATTACTATTGTTGTTGTTGTTGTTGTTGTTTTATAATTGTTGTTTATAATTTGTACAATTAACCTCCTTGTGGTTCGACCCCGGTCTTGCCGGGTTATTTATTACTTCGACACTCCTACACTTGGGAGAAGACATCAATCTTTTCGTCGTGTCAATAATATACCTTTAATTCATGATAAATGTTCATCCTAAATGCAGGTCTATCACATAAATAAAAGGATTGATTGATGAGTTTAATGATTGAAATTGAAAGGATAAAAAGAAGGCCAAACTTAGCAAAGTGTTGCTGGTGCATTCCAAACTCAAACACCGTTCAGTAATTTGATCATATCTGCAGCTGTAGATATCAGATTTAGGTCCATTTTATATCGATGGAAAGGTAAGACATAGACCTATAACTTTCATATGAAGTCAAAGACTCAGTTCTGCCGTTTTCAAGCCCAAATCGTAGCAACAACGAAGACGTCGGAAGTTGTCCTGCAGCTCAAGCATTATTCGGTTTTTGGCTCATATCTTGAGTTCTAGAAGTCCAAATGAGCTCTGGTTTTTTTTTTATGGAAAGCTGAGACAATTGCCCACAGCTTTCATAATTCAGTTGGCTATAATTCTGATGTGAGCAATGATGTTTTGGCCAGCCAACAATATCAAAAATCAGCCCACAATATCAAAAAAACAGCAGTCATTAATGTCAAAAACCAGCCACCAAATCAATGGATGCCCACCAATTCTTCAATCAATCAATAGTTCTGAAACTTAGCCTATAAAAGGAGGCATTGTCCATGTATTTAGTCATATTAATTTTCATATCAAAGTTATCTTCTTGCTTTCTCTCTACATCTTTGTAATGTTCAAGTTTTCTTTTATGCTATAGTAATCTCTTGTTTATGCTCTTTCATTTCCTTTCCTATACTTAGTTAGCTTATATTATGTTTATGTTCTTATATTGTTTATTTGTGTTTTTCTCCTTCTTAATGTTTAGCTAAGTTAATTATGTCAAGGTGAAAAGGTTTCTCTAATGGTGTTAGAATAGGTATAATATAAACTCAACATGAGCTTTAAATGTTTATATCCAAAAAAGATTGTTATTAACATGTTTTATCTTTTTATCTTACTAATTCTTAATACCTTGCTTATTAAATGTTTAATTTAGATTTGTGTTGTATAATATTTGGTACATCAAATGCTTGATCTTTCATAGTTTTCGGCCGAAATCGTTATTATGATAGAAACTTGATTTATTGTTAACATAAACTAGCAACATGAATGCTTGATGATATTTATAAGTATGGTATTACTTAGATAAGATAATTAATATGATCATGTTAGTAATTTATAATGAGCTAATAACGAGAAATCATCCGATTAGAACCTCCTTTGTGTGTGGTTTCTAGTTGAGTAATAAAAAGAGTTTATATTATATTTATTTGAAATACCATTAGTGAATCCTATAACCTTGACATATGTTTTGTTATTGTTTAATCCTTACATCAATATCACATCCCAAAACTTTCTTCAACTCTTTTTCTGTTATTATTCTCTTTAAATCTTTTTCTTTATTTGTAATTTATATAATTCACCTCCCTGTGGTTCGACCCCGGTCTTGCCGGGTTATTTTACTTTGACACTCCTGCACTTGGGATAAGACATCAACTCTTTGATCGTGTCAAGGGGCATAAACTTCATATTAATGAAAGCAAAGCATAAACATTACAAAAAATATAAAGAGAGAAAGCAAGAACATGATCTTGATATGGAAACCAAGATACCTAAATGCATGGCAAATGTCTCCTTTTATATGCCAAAATTGGAAACTATTGATTTGATGACTAATTGATGAGTGGGTGACCAACTCTTGACTTGGTGACAATCTTTATCTTCTCTTGTCTGCCCAAAACATCATTGATAACGTCAAAATTGGAACCACTTGAAATATGAAAGTTGTAGAAAATTGTCTCAGCTTTCTTGTATAAAAAATTCAGATCATTTGGACTTCTAAAACTTTAGATATGGGTCAAACACTGAACAGTACTCGGGCTGGAGGACAGATTCGAACTTCTTTGTTGCTGCTACAATTTGGACTTGAAAATAACCTTTTTAAATCTTGGACTCCATGTAAAAGTTGTAGGCCTATATCTTACCTTTTTATCCATATAAAATAGATCTAAATCTAAGATCTACAACTCTAGATATGACCCAATTACCGAATAGTATTCCGGTTTGGACTGCATCGGCATTTCTTTTTCAAGTTTGGCCATCTCTTTGTCCTTTTCTTAAACTCATCAATTAATTTTGTTATTTATGTGAGACCTATATTTAAAATAAATATTTACCACAAATTAAAAGTATCTTGTATTATTAGATATATTATTATAAAACATATTTTAATTAAGAAGTTATTAATACTTCAAATACAAAATAATAACATAAAATCTTAATAAAAATACACTTTTAAATACTAATCAACAACCCTCTCAAATTACATTACAAAGTTCAGAAAAATAAACCCTGGAATAATACAAATGATTAGAAAAATAAAACCCATCTTATTTTGTTACTTCTTATCATCATTCTTTTAATTATTATTTTTAACTAAACCATACAATTGAATTTTGTAAAAGCAACCCATGTATCGTTGAAATAATTATTTTGCATAGCGCACAAAGAGTATGCTAAAAGAAACAAACCCTAACACATATAACCATGGTTTGGTGAAAAAAACAGAAAACTTAAAGGTCTAAAATCATAGTGCTTCGTTTCGGCTCTGCAGGGCTGGAAAACAGAGCGGGGTTGTCCAGGGGTGGGGCTTTGAAAAAGTTATAGACAATCAACTATTAGACTCTACATCTGGAAGTAACCGGCGAAGAACATCACTCAATAGTACTGCTTCGTCTTGGCTCTGTCCTGTCTTCCAAACCTTGAACCCTGGAAGAAAGTAGTCAGCGTCATTCCATCGTTTTAATAATGTCAATGAGAAGGGACCTTGTACATCTCCCTGGGGATCTAAATAATGCCACAAAAAACTTCCGGGATCACAATCAGTAATCTGAACATTATCTCTATGCCTCGGGCCTTCCTCTTCTTCACTGTCGCTCAAATCAATCACCAGCACGTCCATCGAGCATTGACGGTGCTTGTTGTCTTCTATGTTGACAGGCAGCATTTCATCGTTGCTCTCCCTGATGATGTTTGTTAATTGCTTTGGCTGATCTTCAACAAAATGCTGATGATCTGAAATAGAATAGTGAGATACCAATGGCCAATAAGAATTGAAGGTTAAGACTACTCTGCTGATTCTTGAACGGATGAGAAAACTTCTGAATAGAAATTCATTCATTCACGACGACCAAGATAAGTAAATGAATTCCCTCCCTTTTTAAAACCAATTCATAGTTTCTTCCCAAGAGAACAGTGCATAAAACATCTAAAATAAGCGAATTATACAGATTCTAACTTTCTGGCGGAATGATTCACTCACCTGACAGTGAACCAGACCTGATGAACCATAAAATGATGAAGCTGTAAGTGCCGGCATGCACACCTCCAATAGGAGGCAGGGGGGTGAATGCAAGGAAGGGATGTTTGGCAAGGGGATGCAGCATCCTTTGCGGAGAAAAATCATTTCCCAACATGTTGAGAGATAAGAGGGTTAAGAGTTAAGACTATATAAAACTAGCATAAGCAGGATTTCTTAAATTTTTATTGTTTGTTTTACAGGCAATCTTGCGAGGGTTGAAGTATTTCAGTATGCAGCATCCTTTAGTGCCCCCTGTCTAATTTTAAAAAATCAATTAAATTTTCCTAGTCTAATAAAAAACCTCACTACTTTCTGTCATTACCCCTTACCACCAAATGTGATAGAATTGCATCACTACCTATGATGGAAAACAGTAACCAGAATGCCTGTAATACATCAAGTAAAATGATGAACATATCTATGTTCATGTAAGGAACATAGAGGAGAATATTGACCAAGCGCTTCTAGAACATAATAATTTGTTGAACAATTCCCAGTTGCCTCCCCTCTGATCTAGATATCCTGATTCCAAATTCTCAAACAACAAAGAAAAAAAAAAAAGATATCCTGATTCCAAATTCTCAAACAACAAAGAAAAAACAAAAAGGAGGGAATAAAATTTATGAAAGTGTATAATTTACCCATTCTGTTGCTCTGTTTTGGTGTTGCCAAGACAGCTTGGTTTCCTGCAGAAAGAAAGAAAATAATTTCAGATTGTTTAATAAAAATGGAGTTATGCCTCGCACCAATGCTGGAGGCTTTATACAAGGATTGGCATCCAACATTACAACTCATTTTGACACATGTATTTTGGATGCTGGCTGATCTAAGGGGGAAAAAAAAAGAATATTTAACGTTTACTGCAAAGGAACCTTCCATAGACTCTGCTTGGTATCAGGAGATGAATGGGCAAGTTAATTCTGCCTCAGTTCTACAGTACAAGAGGGGACATCTTAACTTTATGCATGCCAAATGTGCATCCAATGGATCAGTGTTTTCCAAAATTGATGTTCTGAATACTTCAAATGATGATATTAAGACCTGTATGAATATAAATAGGTTAACACAGCCACCCATAGTCACATGCAAAGTTTTTTATACCATGGATATTCTAAGGATACACACAGCAACAACTCCCTGATAAGTTATCCTGTAAACACAGGGTTCCCCATATAGCTGACCAATCACCCTGTATAGAAGAGACAGAAACTTAAGAGGTCTTAAATTTCCTACAAGCTTACCATGCCATGTACTGCACCACAAACTTCCTAGTATTTAAATATTAGACCTACTTATTTCCAAGCTTGGCTTGCTCAAATCTTCAGCATGTACTTTGATTTCATAACCCACAGTATGGAAGGATCGTGCAAGGCATTTTGCAATATGATAAGTAATTTTCAAATTGCTTATAAATGATCCAGAATTGTCTGAACCCACATGTGAATCACTGCAGCCATGAAAATCAAGATACAATCTAAATCTTCACGTGGTTTTTCAGAGATTATGGATATATTTTGTGGTTTCCCATTCCTATCTGACAAATTGGCAGCACTTCAACAGTAGATCACCAATAGGGTTGGTATGCCTTATTATTTAGGACTCAATTGTTGTTTCTTTTTCCTGCTTGAAAGGATGTCTTATTCTACATTTATTTATTATTCCTTTTCCATCTTTCTAATAAAAATTTCTTCTTTCATGTGAAAAAGGAAATACCAAAAATGCTTTCATAATCAAAGACAACAATGCTCCATTCCCCCAGTTGTAAATACCAGACCAAATAGATGCATGCACACACATGCAGTTGCATGTTGTAAATATGCACCCACTTGAGGAGAAACAAAAAAAATTCACCTTCTAGGAGTGCAACATCACTGGAAAGAAAAACTGAATGTTACTAACATACCTGCAGAATTCTTGCTGAAAGAAATCCAAGTCGAAGTTTTATTTGAAGCTACATCAAAATTGGGAATTTCCAAAACTCCATCCAGAGATGATTTTGGTGAACCATCATTTCCTTGTTTTATATTCACTGGAAAATCCTCTGGTGCAGGCTCATCTTCTATCTCATCGGCTATGACTTTTGGAATGTCAAGCAATAGCCGTGTCTGTTCATCAGGAGTCTCAAGCAGCTTCTTTCTTTCCAAGTAATCAAACAGTGTAAAAGCTCAAGCGAGTTAAGGATTCAAAATATAATGCTGCAGCAGGTAGACAAAGCAAGAGGAAGTGTAATGCAGGAGTAGATGAAAAGATGAACATGGGGTGGTGCATTTCTACAAACGAAGTCCTTTGGTGATATGGTTTATTATAGAAGGCAAAAAAGAAGGAAAGGGAAAACTTTGACTACTTGTTTGAATGTAAAATGGTTCCTTGAGTTTAAAAAAAAAAAAAAACATCTATATGTATTAAAAAGAAAAGAAATTTACATGGGAAAAAAAAAAAAAACCCATATCCTTTTTCATTTTGAGCAGCCTCAACACACTCCCTTTTCCTTTATTATGCTCTGATTGACCCTCAACTTTTTGGCTTTGAAATCAAATTGTGACTAGTTTCTTCACAATACCAAAAAAAGAAGAACTATGACATGCATACAATGATTCCTATGATTTGAATTTCCTCAAGGAAATTGTGATAGTTATCCAACTCATCCACAATTTATTACCTGAAAAAATGTGACTAGTAGCCTACAGCTTTTAAGAAGCAAAGCTTACCAGTCTTAACCAACATCGGTGGGCAGCAGCCAAAGCCATGCAATTATTGAGCAATTTTCATTTTGAGCAGCCTCTACACGCCCCCTTTACCATTATTACACTCTGATTGAACCTCAACTTTTTGGTCTTCAAATCAAATTGTGACAAGTTTCTTCACAATACCAAACAAGAAGAATGATGGCATGCATACACGATTCCTATGATTTGAATTTCCTCAAGGAAATAGTGATAGTTATCCATCTCATCCATGTTTAATTACCTGAAAAAATATGACTAGTAGTCCACAGCTTTTAAGAAGCAAAGCATGCCAATCTCAACCAACACTAGTGGGCACCAGCCAGAGCCATGCAATTATTGAGCAATTTTGCTACTACTAATCATAGAGACTCACAACTTATTTGATAAGCTCAATTGGATTGATTTTTGTCATGAAGTACAGTGTTTCTTGCCGATAATCAGTGTCTTGTTATATTTATAATAGAGTTTAGACTGGATTATTTTAGTCTGGGAAACTTAATATATAATTCATTATATGTTGACTTCATAGAAACCAGAGGGAACAGTAATACCAAGAAAGGATATTCTCTACGCCAACCCTTTTCATTTGCCCGATCAATGAGCTTTTGAAGAAAAGCAAGTTCTGCACGAAGCCACTGAAACAAAAAATAGAAGAATCCACATTAGTGGCTAAAAAATAGAAGAATCAAACCTTAAACAAATCATGAGGAACATGCATGATCCTCTGTATAGATGCTGGAACCAGTATTTGAAGTGGCTTTTCTGTCACAGTGCATATAAGATAATTACATTTAGCAATTTAGCAAGCCAAAGCACATTAAAGAGAAACATAATGGACTAGTGAAGAATAGCAATGGACTGGTGAAGAATGGCTTCTTCCACACCAACATTTAAAGTCTGAGGAGGTTTTCATAAAGCATGTATGATGATTGGCAATCGACATAACAAATCAATAAAAAATGACATGTTCCATCAGGATTCCTTGTTCAATGAAAAAAAAAACATTTATAAATGTTATAGCATATCTAAAAACCTCAAAACAACAACAACGTAATAAACAATTCAAGCCACCATCTTCGAACATTTGGCGATTTCTTACTTCTTGCTCTGTCAAAATAAAGAAAGAGCTAAGAACTATTTATCTTACAATACCATCAATGTAATGATTGTTCCTGTTATCATTTTGCATGGCATTCAGCACAAAAACTGTGACAAGAAATAGGCATTAAGGAACGGCACAACGTTATAAAAGTTGAGACTAGGTGTTTCACAATTAACCACATTTGAGATAATAGATTTCTGAGTTGGATTCCCAACTTACTAGTGAAGTAATTCACTTCTATAGCGCAACCAAACTTGAGATGAATCAAGGGGCAAAATAAAGTGCTTGAGATTTTTCGTTATCAATATAAACTTGCTAATCTTTATAATTCAATACTTCAAAAGTATAAATATCAATTTTGCAATGCATATTTAAGGCTCTCTTTTTCCTGCAGTATCTACATATCTTTTTTTTCTTTTATACTACAATGGATAAAATTGCAAGATCATGGTCAATTAGCATTACAATCCCCTGCAAGCTTGCATACAACAACATTTTGATGAAATTATAGTTCAGAGGTTCATGCCTGGTTTATCATTTTCATTTAAAATGCAAATGCACATTGTCAACATCTTAATAAATGCACTCTTAAGTTTTTCATATTGGAACATCAAGAATGTTTGTACTTTATATAGGGTTCCTGACACATCAACCTCACTAGCAAATCAGTACAGAAACATTCAAAAACCTGTAAGCAAATATGAACTATGAGGAGAACAGAAACAAGAAAAAGGGACAAACAACCATTTTGTTCATGGTTAAGTTTTCCTTTTAGTCAAGTACCTACATGCTTTGTTATATCTTCATGCAAAACTTGAGCCTTCTCTTCAAGCTCTACCTGTAAGAAGTTTAAAAGGTACATTACCAAAAGATTGAGGGATGGGGAACGTTAAAACAGACAACTCAATTACCAAGGCACGCAAGACACATCTTGTTATCAGGTTCGAAAATATACTAATAAATAAATCTAGAGAGCCAGATGTTGAAGCCATGTCATAGACTTTCTTCATGCAAAGAGAATAGTGGTTACTAGTATTGTGACCCGTGCTTCGCCACGGGTCGAATAAATTTTTTTGTGGCAAAAAACAAAAATTAAATATGTCAGCTCTTCAAATTTATTTAAAAAAAAATTATAGTTATAAATCAAAAGGCCTACGAGAATTATTTGTGTCAATAAACGTAAAAAACAAAGTGTTAACGTGTTTATTCAACTCGTCTAATTAAAGATTGAATAATTTTTTTCCAACACAAAAAATTAATGTATAGGTGTTATTTACATGTTTTTTTACATCAAGTAAAAAATATAACCGTGAATCACAAAGTGGATGCTTACATATAATAAAATATAATAAAAATCATATGCATTAATAAAAATATGTAAGATCTCAAGTTTTTTTTAACATAAGCCAAAAAATGAAACAATGTTGCAATTGCTACAATGAAACATCATTTCCTTAATCTATGTAGAATAAATTTCCAAAAACAAAAGGTTTAAAGAAGAAAAACATTAAAAAACAAATTATAAAAGAATAAAAAAAATGAACAAAAAGAAAGGTATAAATAGGCCACGTGTAAAGAATAAAAAAATAATATTTTTTTTCCAAAAAAAGTGTAAAGAAAAAAATGGAAAAACTAAAAAAACATTAAAATCATGAATCTGGCATGGAGGTTTAAAAAAAAAAAAAAACAAGTATGCACGTTGCTCCAATGTATTGTTTTACATGAAAAATTAAAAGTATCAATTGAAAAGCCTATATAATCATCTAACAAAATATATCGATAATCATTTATATAAATAAAAAAAATCGTTAAAAATAACCAAGAAGAAAACTATAAAGATAAGATATTTACCCGATTATGTTTACTAAACTTTTTAATTTAAATAAATAAAAAATAAATTCACCCTAAAAAACTCATGGCTTAAACGATAAATACAAACAAAATAATAGAATAAGCCCATACCATAAAACATATTATAAAAAGCCGAACACATCAGAAAAATATAAGAAATGGACACTTGCCGATATGATGGAAACATTTAAAAAAAAAAGACATTAAAAAAAGCCTCAAATGAGCCCAGCAGCCAACCCAGGTGAATAAATCAAACATATGACCTGGGATATAAAATTGAGATAACCCCATAAATAGCAAAGAGAAAAAAATACTAGCAAAAAAAGAATCTTTGAAAAAAATTCTTCAAAAAAACACTAAGGCGACCCGGATTAATCTTTCAGATCTATGACCTGAGTCACTATATTAGGGTAACCCCATTAAAGACAAACTTGAGAAAAACAAAGAAGCAAGATTCTCAATCAAACAAATATTGAGGGATGAAAATGAAGGAAAAAAGTCAATAAAAGAAACAAAGCAACGCAAAACAAATAGCAATTAAAAGAATTAGAAATAAATTCAACATAAAAACCAACTGAAATTAAATGTTTAGGGATGGAATTGAAAAAAAACAAATCAATTAAAAAAATAACAATTAAAAGAATTACCACCAAACTTGACATAAAAATTCAATGAAAAGAAATGCTCAAGGATGGAATTGAAGAAAAACAAATAAATCAAGAAAATGATTGAAAACCAGAAAAATAGCAATTAAAAGAATGAAGATCAAATTTGATTAAAAAAAAACTAACAAAATCAAACAACTAGTGATGAAATCAAAAATAAAATCCAATTAAAAATAATCAATGTAAATAAAACAATTGCAATTAATAGTAGAATGACTGAATCAAAATAAAAAAGAAATTGAAGCTAGTATAATTTTTTGCATGGCCAGCATGCAATCTGAGGAAAAAAATGAAGGAAAAGAAAGAAAGGAAAAAAAAAGTTAATTGGTGCTACCCTTAGAAGAAGAGGAGGAGGAGGCCAAGACACATTAAATGATGTGGCGAAAGCCTGATTTCAACCACCATCGTCTTCCGCACTTGCTGCCAGAAGGCAGCAAAGCGGCAAGCATCAACAGCCTTTTTTTATGTTCACAAAACCAAAAATACCACTATGACTAAACAAGAATAACAAAAAAAAAACCCTTGTGAAATCACAACCAAGCTTTTGATGCCAAGGCTAAAAAATTTGAATGGCAAGGGTAATGGAGTAATCAATTGTTCATAAAATTATAAAACAAAAAATGCCCCTAGAACTACATAGCAATAAAATAAAAAATAAAAAAAAACCATTAGTAAATGACAATCAAGCCCCTGAAGCCAAGGCTAACAAATTTGCATGGTAAACCTGTGTAATTCAATTATTCATGACAAAATTGAAATTACCATACAACCCCTAGACCAAAGGTTCTGATTTTTTACTCTCTAAGGGCAATACAATTCTTATTAAAAAACAATGAAAAGTCGGTGCTGCCCCAAACAAATCAAGAATGACCAATTAGTTGTGTGCAAAGACTATCCTACCCCTCAAGTAAAGCTTTAAAAATGAAAGGATGAAAGGTAATGGGGTAATTTCACTGTAGCCTTAGACACATTTCACTATAAATAGACCACAATGAAAAACCCACACAGTTTAGTATTTTACTTAATTATTTTTCTTCTCTATCCATGAAATTTCTTTACCAATCAAATATAAAGCTTAGGGCGTGAAGAAATCCATACAAAAAACAAAAATATTGTTCAACATAATTCAGTGAGAATAACCAGAGCTATAGAGGAAACACTACAAAACTAGGCAAGGGAATAGATAACTTACAATAGTTGGCCTCTTGAGTGAACCATCTCTTACTCTCTGATTCAGATCTTCACATTCTTCCTGCAACCAACAGAAACAAGGCTAAGAGTGAATGCCTACACCTTGACGTAATTGTCTATGAGCTTACATTTTGCAGAATCTTATCTGCAGCTACACAACAAAAATTTGGACACTGTTATCCACACCATATATGGCAGCTGCATCAGTCTCCAACTTCTTATCGATACATTCAAACCCATTTCTCAAGACCCTCACAAGACCTCATATTAAAAGTGAAACTCTAACTAAAAAGAACACAGAACCATGGTCTAATTTATTAAAAAAGCATTGATTCCTAGCACAGAATATAATTGGTTACTTGATATCAGATGAGTTTTAACACTTGTAAGCATCTGCAAAACTTCAACGAAAATATGGGGCCACTAAGCACTCACCAAGAAGAGAAGACAGTACCATATCTAGCTAGGTATCAGAGCCAATACAACGTGAAAACTAAGCAGTACTTAGAAAGAGCTAGCAAAATGTGTCGCTTACCTTAGAAAAGTTATCATCTGAAAGCATAGATATGCGGACATCTTTCATATAATTTGAAACTTCAAGAAGCATTTCAGTGTTAATACAATTAGCTCTGGAAGACTCCACTAAACCTAGAGAATAGACAACACAAACACCAAAAGTTAATCATCGATAGTAGAGATCAACAATTCCTAACAAATGTTTCCCTTCCAACAAAAATAATTAACACGTGTAATCCAATCCAAATATACCAGCATCGGTGGAATAAAAGAAATAATAATGATATCAAAGTGAATTAGCAAATAGAAGCTCAGAGGGGTTCATAAATAAGTATTGTTTTATAGCATAAGCAAAGGATGCAAATAACAGTAAGTAACCAACCAGTGACCTGCACGAGCATGTGAGAGTTTTTCTGGAGGTAATCATTAGGATCAGACTTGATTCTCACAAAGCTTCCAACAATTTTGCTTTGAAATGTTTCGGGGTTGTTCTTGGCAAGATCCTGAACCAAAAGCCTCTTCAAATAAACAAGCTTAATGTTATCAGGAACAATAGCAGCAAAACAGCTCTTGGGAGCTTCAAAAACCCTTTTCTTAGAATGGCATTTTCTATCCGAGGCTAAACACTTGTGGCGCTGGTAGGCATTATTATCCTCGTCATCATCCGTAGTATCGAAGAAATCATCGTCAGAACCAACTTTGTTTTCAGCAAAATGGGGTTCGAGGAGGTCATAGATTCGGATTCGATTGATTGTCTTCCTTCCAAAAAGAGGAAGAAGCCATTCATCGCAAAGAACCCTCTTCTTTTTGGTGGGGTGGAGGAGGTTGCGGTCGTTGACATACTTGTTAATGATGGCGGTAACATCGTACTGAGAAATCTGATTGGTGGTACCTGTACCAATAGATTGAAGGAATTCAACGAGGAGAGTGGAGCCCCATCCAGTAAATTCCAGTTTCCTAGGCGTTCGAGCCTTTCTTTTGGAGGTTGAAGGGGGAGCAAACAGTGGGGGGCCATCTGTATATTCTTCCATCCAAACAAAATCACCCATTTTTTTTCTTTTATTGATAATAATAATCACTCCCCTCCTTCACTAGTAGACTGCAGCTGCATGCAGACAGAATATATAACAATAATTGGTGATCATAATGATAATACCGTGAAGACAGAAAAGGCATCCATCCATCCGGTACATAAGAGAGAGAAAGCAGAAATTGATTGAATACACAGAAAAGAGGAGAGGAGTGAATGCAAATTATATAATAATAATAATAATAATCCAATTTTTAATAGGACACGAAAATGAAAAGGAATGGGAGCGAAACCGAACAAAAGCAGAAATTGAGTTAAATTCAATAATAGTAGTAGAAATTGATTTAAAAAATTAAGTAAAAAAAAGAAAACAGAAATTGGCTTGCATTGAATGCAGAGAAAGAAAGGAAATGGAAGAAAACGTACCCTTTTATTTACATGAAAGAAAGGATAGTTTCTCCGCTCAACTCCTGCGGCAACTCTGCTCTATCAGTCTATCGCTTCGCTGCATACTCGCCTCTCTGGAAACACCGGAGAGTGAAGAACAAGGGCCAGGAGAGAAGGAAAGGAAAAAAAACGGACGTAGGCAGGTAGGGACTAACATGTAATCTGCCTTTGCTTGTCTTTCTTTCTTGGGCTTATTCGCAAATCAGCAATCACCTCGCTGGCCCGTTCTTACGATTACCGGCTGGGCCTTTCATTTTCCATTTTTTCAGTTTCCAACCCCTCTCACTCCCGTCAGTACCATTTATCTTTCTTTTCTTTTTTTAACATCTTTATACCTAGTTAGTAAATCAACAAAATAGATAAAAAAAATTAATTAAAACATAAAAATAAGAAAAAAATTAATTAAATTATTTAAATTATTTAAAAAAAATCTTGGTACGGTTCAGTTTTCGATTTTATAGTGCAGAAACCGATTAACCCGGACCAAACCGAACCGGTTCAAAAAAATCCCCTGACCACCACTAGTATAAATAGAAAATTTTACGCCCTCTCGCCTAATCCTAACAAACTACCGGAGATTAAAAAAAAAGGGTTCCTAATCATGGTAGCTACCCCAGTACTAGAGGCTCTTCCTCTCGCCTCTCCAAAATATTTTAGCCTATAAAACAAGTTCTTGAAAGAACTTAAACAAGTTTTTTCGTTCAATATAAGTACATCACAGAAGCATCAACGGTTAGGCATCAATCTCCTCTCCTCTCCTTTTGTTTTTGGTTGATAGGTGTTTTTGTTGATGAGATGATGGAAATAATGTTACTGATGAGATCTATTGTTTTTTGTTTATGAGGTGATGGGTGATTGACACGACCAAAAGATTGATGTCTTCTCTCAAGTGCAGGAGTGTCGAAGTAATAAATAACCTAGCAAGACCGGAGTCGAACCATAAGGAGGTTGATTGCATAAATTATAGATGACAATAATACAACAACAATAACAATAATAACAATAATACCACAATGAGGTTAATTGTATAAATTATAGATGACAATAATACAACAACAACAACAATAATAACAATAACAATAACAATAATAAAGAAAAAGAAGAAGAAGAAGAAGATGATGAGAACTTTGAGATGGAATATTAATGTAAGGATTAAACAATGATAATAACAAATGTCAAGGTTAGAGGTTCCACTAATGGTATGTCAAACAAGTATAGTATAAACTCTTATTATTCAATTGGAAACCACACACAAAGGAGGTTCCAATCAGATTATAAATTGTTAGCATGATCACATTAGTTATCTTATTCTATTAATGCTAATACTTGTAAATCTCGTCAGTTAGTCATGATTATAACTTATGTTAACAACAAATCAAGTTCATTTCATAGTTCAGGTGTCGGTCATACCATATGTCATACCATATAGTATGGGCTATGAAAGTGCCAAGTATTTTTTGTACCAAGTGTTGTACAATATAAATCTAAATTAGTCATTTAACAAGCAAAGTATTAAAGAGTGAACAAGATAAAAAATACAAAACATGTTAGTATCAAACATTAAAGTCCATATTAAGTTTACACTATATTTATTCTTACACAATTAGTGTAATCTTTTCACCTTGACATAATAAACTTAGCTAAACATAATAAAAGAAAGAAAAATAAATAGACAAAATAAGAATATAAATAAGATAAAAGTTAACTAAGTAAATGAAAAGAAATGAAAGGTATAAACTTGATATTAATGAAAGTAAAGCATAAACATTATAAAAAATACAAAGAGAGAAAGTAAGAGGATGATCTTGATCTAGAAACCAAGATGCCTAAATGCATGGCAAATACCTCCTTTTATAGGCCAAAATTGGGAACTATTGATTTGATGACTAATTGATAAGTGGGTGACCTGATGTCTTCTCCCAAGTGCAGGAGTGTTGAAGTAATAAAACTGTTGACTTGGTGACAATTCTTATCTTCTCTTGTCTGCCCAAAACGTCATTGATAACGTAACAATTAGAACCACTTGAAATATGAAAGTTGTAGGAAATTGTCTCAGCTTTCTTGGATAAAAAATTGAGGTTATTTTGACTTTTAGAACTTCAGATATGGGTCAAACACTGAACAGTACTCGGGCTGGAGGACAGATTTAGACTTCTTTTTTATTGCTACAATTTGGACTTGAAAATGGTCTTTTTAAATCTTAGGCTCTATATGAAAGTTGTAGGCCTATATCTTATCTTTCCATTCATATAAAGTAGACCTAAATCCAAGATCTACAGCTCCAAATATGACCCAATTACCTAATAGTGTTCCGGTTTGGACTACACCGGCATCTCTTTTCTAAGTTTGACCATCTCTTTGTCCTTTAATTTTAGTTTTTAAATTCATCAATTAATCCTTTCATTTATGTGATAGGCCTGCATTTAAAATAAATATTTACCACAAATTAAAGGTATCTTATATTATTAGATATGTTATTATAAAATATGTTTTAGTTAAGGAGTTATTTATACTTCAAGTGCAAAATGATAATATAAAACCTTGATAAAAATACACTTTTAAGTATTAATCAGTGATGGACTTTTGTTTTTGGGTTATTTGGTTCTATCTCTAGTCTCTAGGGCTAGAATTCTATTTTAAATTTTCTATGAGATTTGTTAGGGTTAAACAATTCTAGGACCATATTGTAATTGAGTTAACAATAAGTGAATCAGCAACCGTGACGCAAGTAATTGATAAGGAAAGCGGGCATAAAAAATTTGCATATAATTTTTTTTTTATTTTGGACATCAAACACTGACTCGAAATCGAACCAAAACCGATCGGTTTCGGCTGGTTTCGGGTTTGTTTGTTTGTTTTGGTTTTGTTATTTTTTAAGGATAAAAACCAAACCGAACCGAAAATGATCACCCCAAACTCGCATTATACTATGTGCTTACTTTTAATTTTTTTTAAAATAAAAATAGAATTTAAGTTTATTTAGGTCTAGACTAAGTCTTGAGTATATTTAGTCCAAGTCTAGTGACATGACTAAAAGATTGATGTCTTCTCCCAAGTGCAGGAGTGTCGAAGTAATAAATAACCCGGCAAGACCATGGTCGAACCATAGGGAGGTTAATTGTATAAATTATAAATAACAATTATATAACAACAACAATAACAACAACAACAACAACAACAACAATAATAATAATAATAAAGAAAAAGAAGAAGAAGAAGAAGAAGAAGAAGAAGATGAGAACTTTGAGATGAAATATTAACGTAAAGATTTAACAACGATAACAATAAATGTCAAGGTTAGAGGATCCACTAATGGTATGTCAAACAAGTATAGTATAAACTCTTATTATTCAATTGGAAACCACACACCAAGGAGGTTCCAATCAGATTATAGATTGTTAACATGATTACATTAGTCATCTTGTTCGATTAATTCTAGTACTTGTAAATCTCGTCAAGCATTCATGATTCTAACTTATGTTAACAACAAATCAAGTTCCTTTTATAGCTCAGGTGTCGGTTATACCATACAGTATGGGTTACGAAAGTGCCAAGCATTTGTTGTACCAAGTGTTATACAACATAAATCAAGATTAGTCATTTAACACGCAAAGTATTAAAGAGTGAACAAGATAACAAATACAAAACATGTTAGTATCAAACATTAAAGTCCATATTGAGTTTACACTATACTTATTCTTACACCATTAGTGTAACCTTTTCACCTTGACATAATAAACTTAGCTAAACATAATAAAAGAAAGAAAAATAAAAAAAATAAGAACATAAAGAAGATAAGAGTTAACTAAGTAAAGGAAAGGAAATGAAAGGTATAAACTTGATATTAATGAAAGCAAAGCATAAACATTACAAAAAATACAAAGAAAGAAAGCAAGAGCATGATCTTGATCTGGAAACCAAGATGCCTGAGCATGATCTTGATCTGGAGACCAAGATGCCTAAATGCATATTGGGAACTATTGATTTGATGACTAATTGATGAGTGGGTGGCCAACTCTTGACTTGGTGACAATCCTTATCTTCTCTTGTCTGCCCAAAACATCATTGTGAACGTCAAAATTGGAGCCACTCGAAAACATCAAAGTTGTAGGAAATTGTCTCGGCTTTCTTGTGTACAAAAGTCAGCTCATTTGGACTTCTAGAACTCCAGATATGGGCCAAATACTAAACAGTGCTCGGGCTAGAAGATAGATTCGGGCTTCTTTTTTTATTGCTACAATTTGGACTTGAAAATGGCCTTTTTAGATCTTGAGCTTCATATGCAAGTTGTAGGCCTATATCTTACCTTCCATCCATATAAAGTAGACATAAATCTGAGATCTATAACTCCAGATATGACCCAATTACCGAATAGTGTTCCGGTTTGGATTGTACTTACATCTCTTTTCTAAGTTTGGCCATCTCTTTATCCTTTCAATTTCAGTTCTTAAATTCATCAATCAATCCTTTCATTTATGTGATAGGTCTGCATTTAAAATGAAAATTTACTATAAATTAAAGGTATCTTATATTATTAGATATGTTATTATAAAACATGCTTTAGTTAAGGAGTTATTAATACTTCGAGTGCAAAATGATGAAATAAAACCTTGATAAAAATGCACTTTTAAGTACTAATCACACCCCCCCCAACCAACTTATTATTAGTCTATAGTAATCAAAGCGTTAAAATAAAATTTTTTTTTGTAAATTTCACAAAGCAAGGTATTCATCATTCAACTTCCATTAATCTATCCAGATAAACAAACTCTCATTAAATTTATATATCTGCTCAATACCTCTTAACAAGATATTAATAAACCTTTCTTTTGTGCTCAATATATCAACACATAATTATAGGGATTTTATTGGAAGAAAACAAAATTTTTGTTCTAATGTTTAAGGTTAACTTCCTTGGCTTGGGATTATTATTTTTTTCTTTTTTTTCTTTTTTTTTTATAGATACATATAACTTAAAACACTATGCATCTTTAACCCATGTAACGAGCTTTCGGCTAATGACTCCCAGACTACTTGGTCTTAGGGCATTAGGTGTTAAGACACCCCTACGAGCTTAGTAACTCGGGTCGTAGATATTGATATGTAGATAATGCAATGTATGATTCCCTTAATCTTTTCTCCTTAACCCATGTAATAAGCGTTGGGCCAATAGCTCCCAAGTCAGTTGACTTTAGGGTATTAGGTGTTAAAACACCCCTTCGGGCTTAATTGCTTAGGTTAGGGAGGCTACGAAACCAAACTTATCTACATTTTTATTATTATCATTTTTTTTTTTTTTTATTATATACAATCCCTTTCCCTTAGTTGTTACCTTTAACAAAAGAACATAAATAATGTAATAATCCAATATGCAACTCACAATCATATGTTAAAGTGTGTGTGTGTAAATTAAGGTTTAAGAATACATGTTAAATAAGTATTTGAGCAGAATTAATTGATAACAATGCGAGAGTTTGTAAATCTGAATATTTCATGAAGTATTATAATAGACCTTGTTAAGAATGGTTACTAAGATGCGTCTCAAAAGTCACTTTAACAAAAGAGCTCATTTACTCTGCCATCCTAATAACAACAATTATGCACATGCTTTATGAAATGGAAAACAATTTTTTTTTTATCAACTACTACCCTCTCCCCCCAACCAAAACGAGACATTGTCCTCAATGTTCTAAAGTAGAAAGATAGAGTATAGAAGATATCACCTGAAATAACGAACATTGACAAACCTAAAACACACTTAAACAAAAATAAGAAATAACAAAACACAATAATAAAACAAAACAACACAAAAATTACAAATGAAGACTCAAATCTAATCTAAGCTTTTTACCGCTTTCGTTAGATAACCAATTTATGCGATTTATGGAGGGATCAATTACATGAATGAAAGATTGTAGTTGGTCAATCAATTGTTCAGCAATAGTAGTAGAGATTATGATTTGTTGTGCAGAAGATGTTAGAAATTCCTGTTCCACAGCATGATCAAGAAAAGACAACAACTTATTATAATAACCATTAACATTTAACAAACCTATGGGTTTATGGTGAATGTGCAGTTGGGCCCAAGAGGAAATATGAAAGATCTCTTCCAATGTGCCTAGACCACCTGGTAAAGCAATGAAGGCATCAGCATGGTTAAACATTGCATTCATTCGAGCCGACATTGTGGAGACCTGAAGTTCCTCTCCAATGGTTTTTTCAATGATGTCCCCTTGTGCTAAAGCTTCGGGGACAACCCCCAAAACATGACTACCTCCTAAAAATGCAACTATTGACACACCTCCATTAACCCAAGATTGTCTCCCCCATACACTAAATAAATCTTTCTCTCAGCTAGCACTTGACCAAGATGATTTGCTGATTCTAAAAACTCCTTTTTTTTCCTAGAACTACATCCACCGAAAACACAAATATTTCTTATATGATGACCTGAGGAACTTGCCATTTCTACACACTTCTGTATTTGTTGAATGTATGGGTTGAGTAGAAATGAAAGGAAGGAAGAGAGGATTTTATAGATGAGAAATTAGAAAGGCAATCATACCACCTATATGTAGGCCAGCTAGAGTCTCACACACTCTCTATTTCTCTCTCTTTATTTATTTATTTATTTACTTTTGAAAAAGCATGTGTATGTACAGGTAGTTGTGATTGTGGCTCACATCTTCCCTTGGTTTTATGTCCAAGAACGGCTTAAACGCCCTCGATGGGTCGAGGATAGGCTTCCCATCCAGTTTTCTTAAAAACTGACAAACAAGGTCTTTTTTAGTCAGATTCCCAAGACTAAGTCGATCACGTTCTTTATGA
Source organism: Populus euphratica (assembly GCF_000495115.2). Taxonomy (NCBI): domain Eukaryota; kingdom Viridiplantae; phylum Streptophyta; class Magnoliopsida; order Malpighiales; family Salicaceae; genus Populus; species Populus euphratica. The sequence continues at coordinate 52,213 of NW_011500891.1, forward strand.
AATAGTGGCCATAAATCATGAATTACAGGATGCACATCTCCACTAGGATGTGTTTCAAGAGTCAATAGAAGATTATCTAAAGACTCCTTCCTTAGGCCATCCTTAATTAATTGTATTTTATCTTCACGGTTTATAGATACCATTCCTAAAAAATGACATTGTGTATTACAAGTCCATCTAGCACATCGATGACAGAGTTTCAGTCATTTTGCACAATGTTTATTTGCAAAAATGCTTTTACCTATTCCAGGCATGTGTGAAATGAAGGAGTTGGAGGACTCACCTGATAATCGGACCTTTGCTTCAATCAACCAGCGAATATCTTCAGGAATTCTATGATTCATTAACAATCTCAATCTTACACATCTAGCACGGTAAATTTTTGTAATCGCGTTTTGAGGCAGAGCGGGAAAATACTTTTTCAATTTTTCAAGATTAGTGTCTATTTTCAAATGAGAATTGAAAGAGAGATTCAAAGAATTGCACAAATATATACACAGATATCAGTTATTGTGGGAAATTAAAAGAACCGACTTAAGTCACGGAGTACCGTTGTCCGCCATTTGACCAGGGTGAAAGAAGCAAGCAAAAATCACTAAAAAAAAACACACAAAAACAATGTAAGAAAAACAAAATAATCAACCTTTATCTATAAGATCATTCAAACCAGTTGATTCATTTTCACTAGGAAAATTATCAAAGTAAGCTTTCAAACGATGTCCATTTTCCTTAAAAATCATTGTCATTCATTAAATTCTCAATATCACAGGCCCTATAAGGATTGTTCCATCTTGATCTTAGCTCTCTAGAGAATGAATAGAGTTGAGAATTATAAAACAAACCTTTTTGACCAGTGTCAACTTTTTGACAATTTTCACAAGTTTTGCAGAATGCATGTGTGTCCTTGAACATAGTGGGCCAATAAAATCCATTTTGAAAGATTTTTATAGCTGTCATTTTTTACGAGAAATAACTTCCACATGCTTTAGAATGACAAAGTTTAATGAAACTACTTACCTCATTGTGGGGAATGAATCTTTGAAATATTTGATCAGGACAATATTTGAATAAGTTAGGGTCATCATAATAAAAGTTCTTCACTTCGTTCAAAAACTTTTCTTTGTTTTGGGTACTCCAATCAGCTGGCAAATCTCCTAAAGTAAGAAAATTGATATTTTTATCATACCAAGGCATTGGACTAAGAAAAAGTAAGGACTCGTTAGGAAAGTAATCATCAATTGATGTGATATCAGATGTCGAATTTGTTATCAAATGTCGAATTTGTTATCATTGTTGACAAAATATTCACATCAACATTTTCGGTGCTTTTTTCATCCGTGATTTCTTTCTCGGAATAAATCATTTGTAAATCTTTAGATTCATCCAACTCATTTTTACTTAAAGTAGATTCAAGTTGATCATAAACTAATTCGTCAATATGATCTACTTCTTGTAAATCATTATCTTCTCCAAGTTGTTTGCAAATGTTGAAAATATTCATCTCCAATGTCATGTTTCCAAATGATAGCTTCATCAGTCCATTCCTACAATTAATCAATGCGTTAGAAGTTGCAAGAAACGAACGTCCTAAAATAACAGGAAATGAATTATATGCTTCAATTGGTTCTGTGTCCAAGAAAATAAAATCCATAGGATAAATAAATTTATCAACTTGTACTAACACATCTTCAATTATTCATCTAGGCACTTTTACAGATCTATCGGCAAGTAAAAGAGATATAGAAGTTGGTTTTAACTCACCTAGATTGAGACTTTGAAAAACTGAATATGGAAGTAAATTCACACTAACTCCCAGATCAAGTAAAGCTCTTTCAATTTTATGTTCTCCAATAAAGCAAGAAATTGTAGGACAACCAGGGTCTTTATATTTCAGCTAAAAAGGCTTTCTTTTTCACATTCAGTTTCCTCTTCACAGTGTATAGATCTTTTAAAAATTTAGCACAGGAAGGAACCTGTTTAATAGCATCCAACAAAGGTATATTGATTCTTACATGTTTGAAAGTTTTAAAAATTTCAGAGTTGTGATTGACTTTTCTTTGTTTGGTCATGGCTTGAGGAAGTGGAAGTGCTGGCGGAGAATCAGTCTTTTCTTTGTAATTTTCAGATTCAACCCCTTCCTTACCCTCAGAGATTGACTCATCATCTTTCTTATAAGGTTCAAGAGAGGGTTTTTCAATAACCTTACCACTGCGCAGAGTAGTGACTGATTTGACTTGATCCATGTGTTGGCTTCCAGAACTACTTGCATTTGCATTGTATTGCCCCTTGGGATTTTGTTGTGGTTGAGATGAAAACTTACCTTTCTCTTGGAAACTGAGAGTAGATGTTAATTTTGTAAGAGTATCTTTAAAATCTGTCATGTTTTGAGCAAGTTGAGTATTGATTGTCTCTTGCTTTTCAATGAATGCATGCAATGTTTCCTCAAGATTTCTTCTAGGAGGTGGAGCATAAGGAGGTGCATATCCATGAGAATTTTGGAAATTATGGTGTGCTTGAAACGGTGGTTGTGAAGTTTGTGCATTGTTGTTCTCACTCTTCCAACTAAAATTTGGGTAATTTCTCCAACTAGGGTTGTATGTTTGTGAGTATGGGTTGTGGTTGGCCCTTTGGAAACTGTTTAAAGCATGGGCTTATTCATGGAGAGATTCCTTAAAAGAAGGCAAGGTTGGACAATCGTTGGTTGAGTGTTCATTTGTTTCACAGATTTGACACACAATGTTTTCAATAGATTTTAATTGACCACTCTTTTTCAATTCTAGTGCCTCAACTTTTCTAGCTAACGATGCAAACTTGGCTTGAAGGTCATGATCTTCCCTAAGGTTGTACATATGTCCATTAGATGTGTGAGGTTGAGTTTTACTCAGTGCCTCATAAGTACCCACGGTGTCCCAATTTTGAGCATTTTCAGCTAACAAGTCTAAGTACTTCATTGCTTTATCAGGGTCTTTATCTTCAAAAGTTCCATTACACATCAATTCAACCATTTGCCTATCACTAGGTGTTAACCCTTCATAAAAATGTGAAACCAATCTCCATGTTTCAAAACCATGATGAGGGCAAGTACTAAGCAATTCTCGATACCTATCCCAACATTGGTAAAATGTTTCTCCTGGTTTTTGAGTGAAAGTGGTGATTTGTCTTTTGAAAGAGTTTGTTCGATGAGATGGGAAAAACTTCTTTAAAAATTGTTGTTGCATTTCATCCCAAGCACGAATGGATCCTGGTCTTAAATTTTGTAGCCATGTTTTAGCTTTATCTTTTAATAAAAAAGGAAAAAGCTTTAATCTGATGGTGTTTATGCTACAATTTAAATTATTATATGTGTTGCAAACCTCCTCAAATTCCCTTAAATGCAAGTATGGATTTTCCAATTCTAAGCTATGAAAAGAAGGTAAAAGTTGAATAATACCTGGTTTAAAATTAAAATGAGATTCATCAGGAGGAAAAATTATACATGATGGTGTACTTGTTCTTCTAGGATTCATGTGGTCTCTAAGTGTTGTAGCATGGTTATTCTCATTATTCTCATTATGAAGTGATTGATTATCTTCTTCGGGCATATTTTCTGAAAATGATGAGGATACCCTACAAAGTCTAACACTTAATGTATGTGACCACACTCTCATGCACGTGTAGGTGACACGACGAAAAGGTTGATGTCTTCTCCCAAGTGCAGGAGTGTCGAAGTAATAAATAACACGGCAAGACCGGGGTCGAACCACAGGGAGGTTAATTGTACAAATTATAAACAACAATTATAAACAACAACAATAATAATAGAAGCAATAATAATACTAATAATCAATAACAATAACAATAACAACAACAACAACAACAACAACAACAACAACAACAACAATAATAATAATAATAATAGTAGTAGTAGTAGTAATAATAATAATAATAATAATGAAAGAGAAGAAGAAGAAGATGATGATGAGAACTTTGAGATGAAATATTAATTAAACAATGATAATAACAAATGTCAAGGTTAGAGGTTCCACTAATGGTATATCAAACAAGTATAGTACAAACTCTTATTATTCAATTGGAAACCACACACAAAGGAGGTTCCAATCAGATTATATATTGTTAACATGATTACATTAGTCATCTTATTCCATTAATGCTAATACTTGTAAATCTCGTCAAGCATTCATGATTATAACTTATGTTAACAACAAATCAAGTTCCTATCATAGCTCAGGTGTCGGTTATACCATACATTATGGGCTAGGAAAGTGCCAAGCATGTGTTGTACCAGGTGTTATACAACATAAATCAAGATTAGTCATTTAACAAACAAAGTATTAAAGAGTGAACAAGATAACAAATATAAAACATGTTAGTATCAAACATTAAAGTCCATATTAAGTTTACATTATACTTATTCTTACACCATTAGTGTAACCTTTTCACCTTGACATAATTAACTTAGCTAGACATAATGAAAGAAAGCAAAATAGATAAACAAAATAAGAACATAAAAGCTAACTAAGTAAAGGAAAGGAAGTGAAAGGCATAAACTTAATATTAATGAAAACAAAGCATAAAAAATACAAAGAGAGAAAGGAAGAGCATGATCTTGATCTGGAAACCAAGATGCCTAAATGCATGGCAAATGCCTCCTTTTATAGGCCAAAATTGGGAACTATTGATTTGATGACTAATTGATAAGTGGGTGACCAACTTTTGACTTGGTGACAATCCTTATCTTCTCTTGTCTGCCCAAAAAGTCATTGATAACGTCAAAATTGGAGCCAGTTGTAAACATGAAAGTTGTAGGCAATTGTCTCAGCTTTCGTGTGTAAAAACTTCAGCTCATTTGGACTTCTAGAACTCCAGATATGACCAAAATACCGAACAGTACTCGGGCTGGAAGACAGATTCGGGCTTCTTTGTTGTTGCTACAATTTGGACTTGATAATGGCCTTTTTAGATCTTGGGCTCCATATGAAAGTTGTAGACCTATGTCTTACCTTTCCATCCATATAAATTGGACCTGAATCTGAGATCTGTAGCTCCAGATATGACACAATTACCGAACAGTGTTCCGGTTTGGATTGCACCGACATCTCTTTTCTAAGTTTGGCCATCTCTTTATCCTTGCAATTTAAGTTCTTCAAGTCATCAATCAATCCTTTCATTTATGTGATAGGCCTGCATTAAAAATAGACATTTACCACAAATTAAAGGTATCTTATATTATTAGATATATTATTATAAAACATATTTTAGTTAAGGAGTTATTGATACTTCAAGTGCAAAATGATGATATAAAACCATGATAAAAATGCACTTTTAAGTACTAATCACACCCCCCAACCAGCTTATTACTAGTCCCTAGTAATCAAAGCGTTAAATCAGTAGGAATAGAATAAAAGGAAAAAGAAAACAGAAGAAGAAGAAACAAGAGAAAAGAAACAAAGTTATATACAAGAAAAGTGAAAAGAGAAAATAAAATAACTACTATAATTTATACAAGAACTTACCTCCCCGGCAACAGCGCCAAAAACTTGACACGACGAAAAGATTTTGTCTTCCCCTAAGTGCAGGAGTGTCGAAGTAATAAATAACCCAGCAAGACTGGGGTCGAACCATAGAGAGGTTAATTGTACAAATTATAAATAACAATAATACAACAATAATAACAACAACAACAACAACAATAATAATAATAGTAATAACAGCAATAATAATAATAATAATAATAAAAAGGTAAAAGTTGAATAATACCTGGCTTAAAATTAAAATGAGATACATCGGGAGGAAAAACTATGCATGATGGTGCACTTGTTCTTGTGGGATTCATGTGGTCTCTAAGTGTTCTAGCACGGTTATTCTCATTATTCTCATTATGAAGTGATTGATTATCTTCTTCGGGCATATTTTCTGAAATGATGAGATACCCTACAAAGTCTACCACTTGATATAAGTGACCACACTCTCATGCACGTGTAGGAATAGAATAAAAGGAAAAAGAAAACAAAAGAAGAAGAAACAAGAGAAAAGAAATAAAGTTATATACAAGAAAAGTGAAAAGAGAAAATAAAATAAATATTATAATTTATACAAAACTTACCTCCCTCGCAACGGCGCCAAAAACCTTGACACGACTGAAAGATTGATGTCTTCTCCCAAGTGCAGGAGTGTCGAAGTAATAAATAACCCGGCAAGATCGCGGTCGAAACACAAAGAGGTTAATTGTACAAATTATAAATAACAAGTATACAACAACAACAACAACAACAACAACAACAAGAATAATAATAATAATAATAATAATAATAATAATAATAATAATAATAATAATAATAATAATAATAGTAATAGTAATAGTAATAGTAATAGTAATAGTAATAATAAAGAAAAAGAAGAAGAAGAAGAAGAAGATGAGAACTTTGAGATGGAATATTAACGTAAAGATTTAACAACGATAATAATAAATGTCAAGGTTAGAGGATTCACTAATGGTATGTCAAACAAGTATAGTATAAACTCTTATTAATCAATTAGAAACCACACACAAAAGAGGTTCCAATCAGATTATAGATTGTTAACATGATTACATTAGTCATCTTATTCGGTTAATGCTAGTACTTGTAAATCTCGTCCAGCATTCATGATTCTAACTTATATTAACAACAAATCAAGTTCCTTTTATAGCTTAGGTGTCGGTTATACCATACAGTATGGGCTACGAAAGTGCCAAGCATTTGTTGTACCAAGTGTTATACAACATAACTCAAAATTAGTCATTTAACAAGCAAAGTATTAAAGAGGGAACAAGATAACAAATATAAAACATGTTAGTATCAAACATTAAAGTCCATATTGAGTTTACACTATACTTATTCTTACACCATTAGTGTGACCTTTTCGCCTTGACATAATAAACTTAGCTAGACATAATAAAATAAAAAAAATAATAAAAAAAAGAACATAAAGAAGATAAGAGTTAACTAAGTAAAGGAAATGAAATGAAAGGCATAAACTTGATATTAATGAAAGCAAAGCATAAACATTACAAAAAATACAAAGAAAGAAAGCAAAGAGCATGATCTTGATCTGGAAACCAACATGCCTAAGAGCATGATCTTGATCTGGAGACCAAGATGCCTAAATGCATATTGGGAACTATTGATTTGATGACTAATTGATGAGTGGGTGGCCAACTTTTGACTTGGTGACAATCCTTATCTTCTCTTGTCTGCCCAGCCAACTCTTGACTTGGTGACAATCCTTATCTTCTCTTGTCTGCCCAAAACGTTATTGCTAACGTCAAAATTGGAGCCACTCAAAAACATGAAAGTTGTAGGAATTTTTCTCGGATTTCTTGTGTAAAAAATTCAGCTCATTTCGACTTCTAGAACTCCAGATATGGGCTAAATACTAAATAGTGCTCGGGCTGGAAGACAGATTCGGGCTTTTTTTATTGTTGCTCAATTTGGACTTGATAATGGCCTTTTTAGATCTTGGGCTCCATATGAAAGTTGTAGGCCTATGTCTTACCTTTCCATCCATATAAATTGGACCTAAATCTGAGATATATAGCTCCAGATATGACCCAATTACCGAACAGTGTTCCGGTTTGGATTGCACCGACATCTCTTCTCTAAGTTTGACCATCTCTTTATCCATGCAATTTAAGTTCTTCAAGTCATCAATCAATCCTTTCATTTATGTGATAGACCTGCATTAAAAATAGACATTTACCACAAATTAAAGGTATCTTATATTATTAGATACATTATTATAAAACATATTTTAGTTAAGGAGTTATTGATACTTCAAGTGCAAAATGATGATATAAAACCATGATAAAAATGCACTTTTAAGTACTAATCACACCCCCCAACCAGCTTATTACTAGTCCCTAGTAATCAAAGCGTAAAATAGAAAAACAATTTGTATATTCCACAAAGCAAGGTATTCATCATTTAACTTCCATTAGTCTATCCAGATAAACAAACTCTCATTAAATTTATATATCTGCTCAATACCACTTAACAAGATATTAATAAACCTTTCTTTTGTGCTCAATGTATCAACACATAATTATGGGGCTTTTCTTGGAAGAAAACAAAATTTTTGTTCTAATGTTTAAGGTTAACTTCCTTGGGTTGGGATTACTATTTTTGTCTTTTTTTTTTTTAACTCTATATACATATACTTTAAAAACATCATGCATCTTTAACCCATGTAACGAGCTTTCAGCTAATGACTCCCAGACCAGTTGGTCTTAGGGCATTAGGTGTTAAGACACCCCTACGAGCTTAGTAACTCGGGTCGCAGATACTGATATGTAGATAGTGCAATGTTTGATTCCCTTAAGCTTTTCTCCTCAACCCATGTAACAAGCGTTGGGCCAATAGCTCCCAAGTCAGTTGACTTTAGGGTATTAGGTGTTAAAACACCCCTTCGGACTTAATTGCTTAGGTTAGGGAGGCTACGAAACCAAACTTATCTACATTTTTATTATCATCATTTTTTTTTCTTCTTTTTTTTCTTTTTTTTTTCTTTCTTTTTTTTCATGTTTTTTTTTTAATTATATACAATCCCTTTCCCTTAGTTGTTACCTTTAACAAAAGAACATAAATAATGTAATAATCCAATATGCAACCCACAATCATATGTTAAAGTGTGTGTGTGTAAATTAAGGTTTAAGAATACATGTTAAATAAGTATATGAGCAGAATTAAGTGGTAACAATACGAGAGTTTGTAAACCTGAATATTTCAGGAAGTATTATAATAGACCTTGTTAAGAATGGTTACTAAGATGCGTCTCAAGAGTCACTTTAACAAAAGAACTCCTTTACTCTGCCATCCTAGTAACAACAATTATGCACATGCTTTATGAAATGAAAAACAATTTTTTTTTATCAACTACTACCCTCTCCCCCCAACCAAAACGAGACATTGTCCTCAATGTTCTAAGGTAGAAAGATAGAGTATAAAAGATATCACCTGAAATAACGAACACTGACAAAACCTGAAACACACTAAAACAAAAATAAGAAATAACAAAACACAATAATAAAACCAAAAGACACAAAAATTCACAAATGAAGGCTCAAATCCAATCTAAGCTTTTTACGGCTTCCCGTAGATGACCAATTTATGCGACTCATGGAAGGATCAATCACAGGAATGAAAGATTGTAGTTGGTCAATCAACTGTTCAGCAGTAGCAGCAGAGATTATGATTTGTCGTGCAGAAGATGTTAGAAATTCCTGTTCCACAGCATGATCAAGAAAAGACAACAACTTATCATAAAATTAAATGTCATTTGATAAAATTATTATTACAATATATTTGGTAAAATTAGTAAATGATATAACATTTTCTTTCAAATTCATCAATTATTTTATCAATAATATTAATTACAATAGAATATACTTTTATAAATTTTACTAAAGTAATAATATTTATAACACAAATCATAATATTTTTAGTATTAATTATTATAAAAATAATATTATTTGTAAATCAAAAAATAATAATAATTTTTATATTAATAGAATTAATTATACGAAAAAACTATATTAAGAAAAATAAAATATCAATATTAATATTAATTATATCAAAAAATAATATTAAGAGAACAAATAATAATAGTTTTAAGATCAACACTATTAATTATACTAAAAAAAACTAATAATATTTTCAACATTGATACTATCAATTATATAAAAAAAATTAAGATAAAATATAATTATTTTAATATTAATTATACTAAAAAAATAGTATCCACAAAAAAAATATTTTTACTATTGACACTCTAAAAATTAATTATACTAAAAAATTAAGAAAAATAATAATAATATTTTTAATACAAATACTTGTAATAATACTAAAAGTGTAGGCACCCAAACACCACGCGGCGCTTAAGTTGCACCTAAAAGGAAGCAAACCAAACTCCAGGTGACGCTATGCTACGAACTTAGGGTGGTGTTGCCCAAACGCCACGCGACACTTGGTCTGCCCGTGCTAAGACTCAATTCTCTTTTGGATCTTGCCTACCAGGCTAAAGGCAAGCCTTAGACCATGTCTCGCAGTGCCCAAGCCAAAGCGCCACCTGGTGCCTGGACTGTTGCAAAGAAAAGGCAGGTCAAGTGCCATCTAGAGCTTAAGTTGTCCACCCTTAGGAGGGAACCTAAGCACCACGTGTTCTAATGTGGTTTTTTTCACAATAATAGTAGTTTTTTAAAATTTATTAATGATGATAATAATATTTATACTCTTATAAATTTTAATGAAAATACTACAATCCTTATAATACAAATAATAATATTTTTAATAACAATAATTTGAATTATTATAAAAATCATATCATTCATAACACCAAATATAATAATATTTTAGAGATTAATACTATTAATTATACTAAAAGATAATATTAATAGAACAAATAATAATAGTTGTGAGATTAAACCTATTAATTAGACTAAAATAATAATAATATTTTTCATACCCATACTATTAATTATACTAAAAAAATATATTGAGAAAACATATAATAGTTCTCTTAACATTAATTATACAAAAATGAAGTATTAACAAAACAAACAATAATATTTTTACTATTAATACTATAAAAATTAATTATACTAAAAAAACAAAAAAAACTAATAATAATATTTTTAATATCAATATTTATAATTACATTAAAAGTATAGGTAGCTCAAACACCACGTGGCGCTTGGTCTACACCCAAGAGCAAGCAAACCAAGTGTCAGATGGGGTTGTATTTGCCCAACCCAAGCACTACATATGCACAACCCTAGGGGGCGCGTTTCTAGTTTGGTGATTAGGGCTTGCAGGCTACACCCTCCCCATATGCCCTTATCAATAATGCAGTCTATAGTAAAATATATTGAAATAATTTTTTTTATTTTTTAAATTTTATTTTCAAAATTAATATATCAAAAAAATTAAGATATAAAAAAATATTTTAAATAAAAACAAATTCTTGTTGTTTTGGAAACGCAAGGTCAGCCGTGTTTCGAAACATATTTTTATTTTTATCTCTTGCTGCCAAAACCATTTATCCATTTACTTTAGTCCCTATTTATTTTTCTTTTAGAAATTGACTAGTTTCGTTACCTTCCCGACACTGTGCCAAAAAAATCTTGGAGTTAAAAAAAAATCAAGAAACCATAAACATGTTTTAAAAAAGAGAGAGAAAGTTGAGATTTTGTTCATAGACCTTGCTGGGTCAAATGACATGACTAAAAGATTGATATCCTTTTTTAAATACAAGAATGTCAAATTAACAAATAATCCGGCAAGACCAGGGTCGAACTACATGGAGATTAATTATATAAATTATAAATAATAGCAATACAACAACAATAAGAATAATAGTAGTAGTAGTAGTAGTAATTAAAAGAAGAAGAAGAAGAAGTTGATGAGAATTTTGAGATAAAAGATCAATGTGAGGGTTAAACAATGATAACAACAAATGTCAAGGTTAGAGGATCCACTAATAATATTTTAAATAATTATACTATAAACTCTTATTACTCAAATGAAAACCACACACAAGGAAGGTTGTAATCAGATTATAAATTATCAACATGATTATATTAGTTATCTTATTCGAGTAATGCTAATACTTGTAAATGTTGTTAGATATTCATGATTATAACTTATGCTAACAACAAATCAAATTTCTTTTATAATGATTAGTACTTAAAAGTGCATTTTTATCAAGGTTTTATATCATCATTTTGCACTCGAAATATCAATAACTCCTTAACTAAAGCATGTTTTATAATAATATATCTAATAATATAAGATACCTTTAATTTATAGTAAATGTTTATTTTAAATGCAGGCCTATCACATAAATAAAAGGATTGAATGATGAATTTAAGAACTGAAATTGAAAGGATAAAGAGATGGCCAAACTTAGAAAAGAGATGTTGGTGCAATCCAAATCGGAATACTGTTCGGTAATTGGGTCATATCTGGAGCTATAGATCTCAGAGTTAGGTTTACTTTATATGGATGGAAAGGTAAGAGATAGCCTACAACTTTCATATGGAGCCCAAGATCTAAAAAGGCCATTTTTAAGTCCAAATTATAGCAACAACAAAGAAGTCCGAATCTGTCCTCCAGCCCGAGCACTATTCCATAGTTTGGCCATATCTGGAGTTATAGAAGTCAAAATGAGCTGAAGTTTTTACACAAGAAAGCTGAGACAATTTCCTACAATTTTCATGTTTTCAACTGACTCCAATTTTGACGTTATCAATGACGTTTTGGGCAGACAAGAGAAGATAAGAATTGTCACCAAGTCAAGAGTTGGCCACCCACTCATCAATTAGTCATCAAATCAATAGTTTCCAATTTTGGCCTATAAAAGGAGGCATTTGCCATGCATTTATGCATCTTCGTGTCCAGATTAAGATCATGCTCTTGCTTTCTCTCTTTGTATTTTTTGTAATGTTTATGCTTTGTTTTCCTTAATATCAAGTTTATGCCTTTCAATTCCTTTCCTTTGCTTTGTTAACTCTTATCTTATTTATGTTCCTATTTTGTTTATTTATTTTTCTTTCTTTCATTATGTCTAGCTAAGTTTATTATGTCAAGGTGAAAAGGTCACACTAATGGTGTAAGAATAAGTATAGTGTAAACTCAATATGGACTTTAATGTTTGATACTAACTTGTTTTGTATTTGTTATCTTGTTCACTCTTTAATACTTTGCTTGTTAAATGACTAATCTTGATTTATGTTGTATAACACATGGTACAACAAATGCTTGGCACTTTCATAGCCCATACTGTATGGTATAACCGACACCTAAGCTATGAAAGGAACTTGATTCGTTGTTAACATAAGTCATAATCATGAATGCTTGACGAGATTTACAAGTATTAGCATTAATCGAATAAGATGACTAACATAATCATGTTAACAATCTATAATCTGATTGGAACCTCCTTTGTGTGTGGTTTTCAATTGAATAATAAGAGTTTATACTATACTTGTTTGACATACCATTATAATCATGAATTCTTGACGACATTTATAAGTATTAGTATTAATTAAATAAGATGACTAATGTAATCATGTTAACAATCTATAATATGATTGGAACCTCCTTTATGTGTGGTTTTCAATTTCTATAACTCTTTTATTTGCCGATAGATCTATAAAAGTGCCTAGAGGAATAATTGAAGATGTGTTAGTACAAGTTGATAAATTCATTTATCCTATGGATTTTATTGTCTTGGACACACAACCTGTTGAAGTATGTAATTCATTTCCTCTTATTTTAGGACGTCCATTTCTTGCAACTTCTAATGCATTGATTAATTGTAGGAATGGACTAATGAAGCTATCATTTGGAAACATGATATTGGAGATGAATATTTTCAATATTTGCAAGCAACCTAGAGATGATAATGATTTACAGCAAGTGGACTTTACTGAAAAATTAATTCATGATCAATTTCCAACCACTTCCAGTGAAATTGAGATTGATGAATCTGATGATTTGCAAATGATTTATTTTTAGAAAGAATCAAAGACAAGTAATTGGAGGCCACAAATTGAGGAATTGCCACCACGATCAATTAAGTTTATACCTTCAAGTGTTCAACCACCAAAACCTGATTTGAAGTCGTTGCCATCCAATCTCAAATACTCATTTTTGGAAGAAAATGAAACTTTTCTGGTAATAATCTCTTCCAAACTTAATGCACAAAAATGCATTAGGATGGACCATAACTGATATAAAAGGAATTAGTCCTTTGATTTGTACACACAGAATTTATTTAGAGGAAAATGTTAAACCCTCTAGAGAAATGCAATGAAGGTTAAATCCTAATATGAAAGAAGTAGTGAAAAATGAAGTCATTAAGCTTCTAGATAATGAAATCATTTATCCTATTTCTGATAGCAAATGGGTAAGTCCTACCCAAGTTGTACCCAAGAAGTCTGGAGTCACTGTGATAACAAATGAGAACAATGAGTGAATTCCCACTAGAACTGTTACTGGTTGGCACATGTGCATTGACTATAGGAAACTTAATTCAATGACTAGAAAAGATCATTTTTCTTTACCTTTCATGGATCAAATCCTAGAAAGAGTTGCAGGTCATGAATTTTATTATTTCCTATATGGCTATTCGGGTTACAACCAAATTGAAATTGCATTGGAAGATCAAGAGAAGACTACTTTCACATGTCCATTTGGTACTTTTGCATATCGAAGGATGCCTTTTGGATTATGTAATCCACTAGCCACATTTCAAAGATGCATGCTTAGTATATTTAGTAATATGGTTGAATATTTTCTTGAGATTTTCATGGATGATTTTTCTGTTTTTGGCGATTCATTTGATGATTGTTTGACTAACTTAGAAAAGGTTTTGACCAGGTGTGAAGAGAAGAATCTTGTGCTGAATTGGGAAAAATATCATTTTATGGTCACAAACGGCATTGTACTTGGTCACATTATTTCATCAAAAGAAATTGAGGTTGACAAATCTAAAATCGAGTTAATTGCAAACTTGCCAACACCAAAATCTCTTAAAGATGTTAGATCATTCCTAGGACATGCTGGTTTTTATAGAAGGTTCTTCAAAGATTTTAGTGTAATATCTAAGCCTTTAAGTAACCTTCTAACAAAGGATACTATTTTTGAATGGACTAAACATTGTGAAGAAGCCTTTGTTAAACTTAAAAACTTGCTTACTTGTGCTCTTATCATTCAACCTCCTGATTGGTCATTATCTTTTGAAATAATGTGTGATACTAGTAATTATGTCGTAGGTGCTGTTTTGGGACAAAGAAAAGATAAGAAACCTTATGTAATTTACTATGCAATTAAAACTTTAAATAGTGCTCAAATGAATTATACCACCACTGAAAAAGAATTACTTGCAGTAGTATTTGCATGTGAAAAATTAAGATCTTATCTTGTTAGCTCACCTGTTGTTGTTTTTAGTGATCATGCAGCATTGAAATATCTTCTTTCTAAGAAAGATTCTAAGGCTAGATTGGTGCAGTGGATTTTATTACTTCAAGAATTTGATATCACAATCAAAGATAAGAAAGGCAGCGAAAATGTTGTCGCAGATCACTTGTCAAGATTGACAACAGATTCGAAAACTGACATCATACCAACTGATGACTACTTTCCTGATGAATCTTTACTTTCTATCTCTACAATGCCTTGGTTTGCTAATATTATCAATTTTCTTGTTTCAGGATAATTGCCACCTCATTGGAGTACCCAAGATAAAAGAAAGTTCTTGAATGAAGTGAAGAACGTTTATTGGGATGATCCTTATTTATTCAAATATTGTCCTGATCAAATATTTCAAAGATGCATTCCTGACAATGAGGTAAGTAGTGTCATTAAATTTTGTCATTCTGAGGTATGTGGGGGCCATTTCTCGTCAAGAAAGACAACTGCAAAAATCTTACAAAGTGGATTTTATTGGCCCACCATGTTCAAAGACTCACATGCATTCTACAAGTTTTGTGAAAATTATCAAAAGTTAGGATCTATTTCAAAACGTCACATGATGTCTTTAAATCCTATTATTGTCATTGAGATCTCTGACTATTGGGGTATAGATTTCATGGGTCCATTCCCTCCATCATTTGGTTTCTTCTACATATTAGTCGCAATAGATTATGTTTTAAAATGGATAGAGGCAATTCCAAGTCGAAATAATGATCACAAAACAGTGATAAAGTTTTTAAAAGAAAATATTTTGAGTCGATTTGGAGTCCCTCGAGCCATAATAAGTGATGGTGGAACACATTTCTGCAACAAGCCATTTGAGTCTTTAATGAAAAAATATATAATCACACACAAAGTTGTCACCCCTTATCACCCTTAAACAAGTGGATAAGTAGAGCTTGCTAATAGGGAGATCAAACATATTTTGGAGAAAACAGTGAACCCTAATAGGAAAGACTGGTCTTTAAGACTTAATGATGCAATTTGAGCTTATCGAACTCCTTATAAAACATCATTATGTATGTCACCTTATAGATTAGTCTATGGAAAACCTTGTCACTTGCCTATGGAACTTGAACATAAAGCTCATTGGGCTATTAAAGCTTTCAATTCAAATCTGGATGATGCTAGTCAACTGTAAAAATTACAAATAAATGAGCTTGAGGAAATAAGAAATGATGCATATGAAAAATCAAGAATTCATAAAGCAAGAATTAAAAAGTTTCATGACAAGAAAATACTGAGAAAAACATTCAATGTTGGTCAAAAAATCTTGCTTTATAATTCTCGACTGCATTTATTTCCTGGAAAATTAAGATCAAGATGGAGCGGTCCTTTTATTATGAAACATGTGTATCCATATGGGGCCTATGACATCGAGAATCCAAAGAATGGCAATGTTTTCAAGGTAAATGGACATCGTCGGAAAGTTTACTTTGACAATTTTTCAGTTGAACATGACTCTATTGAATTGGGTGATCCTGTATATAAAGATTGAATATTTTTGTTTCTTTTTTAGTGATTTTTGCTAGATTCTCTCACCCCGGTCAAATGGCGAATAACGGTACTCCGTGACTTAAGTCGGTTCTTTCAGTTTCCCACAATAACTGATATTTGTGTATATATTTGTGCAATTATTTGAATCTCTCCTCCAATTCTCATTTGAAAATGGACACTAATCTTGAAAAATTGAAAAAGTATTTTCCCGCTCTGCCTCAGAATGCGATTACAAAACTTTACCGTGCTAGATGTGCAAGATTAAGATTGTTAATGAATCATGGAATTCCTGAAGATATTCGCTGGTTGATTGAAGCAAAGGTCCGATTATCAGGTGAGTCCTCTAACTCCTTCATTTCACACATGCCTAGAACAAATAAAAGCACTTTTGCAAAGAAACGTCGTGCAAAATGACTGAAAGTCTGTCATCGATGTGCTAGATGGACTTGTAATACACAATGTCGTTTTTTAGGAATGGTATCTATAAACCGTGAAGATAAAATACAATTCATTAAGGATGGCCTAAGTAAGGAGTCTTTAGATAATCTTCTATTAACTCTTGAGATGCATCCTAGTGGAGATGTGCATCGTGTAATTCATGATTTATGGCCACTATTTCATAAAGAACATGATCGACTTAGCCTTAGGAATCTGACTAAAAAAGACCCTGTTTGCCAGTTTTTAAGAAAACTGGATGGGAAGCCTATCCCCGACCCATAGAGGGCGTTTAAGCCGTTCTTGGACGTAAAACCTAGGGAACATGTAAACCACAATCACAACTACCTATACATATACATGCTTTTTTAAAAGTAAATAAATAAATAAAGAGAGATAGAGAGAGAGAGTGTGTGTGAGACTCTAGCTGGCCTACAATAGGTGGTATGATTGCCTTTTTAATTTCTCATCTATAAAATCCTCTCTTCCTTCCTTTCATTTCTACTCAACCCATACATTCAACAAATACAAAAGTGTGTAGAAATGGCAAGTTTCTCAGGTCATCATATAAGAAATATTTGTGTTTATAGTGGATCTAGTCCTAGGAAAGAAACGAGTTTTTAGAATCAGTAAATCATCTTGGTCAAGTGCTAGCTGAGAGAAAGATTCATTTAGTGTATGGAGGAGGTAGTCTTGGGTTAATGGGAAGTGTGTCAATAGCTGCATTTTTAGGAGGTAGTCAAGTTTTGGGGGTTGTCCTCGAAGCTTTAGCAAAAGGGGACATCATTGGAAAAATAATTGGAGAAGAACTTCAGGTCTCTACAATGTCAACTCGAATTAATACAATGTTTAACCATGTTGATGCCTTTCATTGCTTTACCAGGTGGTCTAGGCACATTGAAAGAGATCTTTCATATTTCCTCTTGGGCTCAACTGCACATTCACCATAAACCCATAGGTTTGTTAAATGTTAATGGTTATTATGATAAGTTGTTGTCTTTTCTTGATCATGCTGTGGAACAGGAATTTCTAACATCTTCTGCACAACAAATCATAATCTTTGTTGCTACTGCTGAACAATTGATTTACCAATTATAATCTTTCATTTTTGTAATTGATCTTTCCATGAGTCGCATAAATTGTTCAATTAAGGAAAGTCGTAAAAAGCATAGATTTGATTTGAGCCTTCATTTGTGAATCTTTGTGTCTTTTGGTTTTATTATTGTGTTTTGTTGTTACTTATAGTTGTTTCAGTGTGTTTTAGGTTTGTCACTATTCGTTATTTCAAGTGATATCTTCTATACTCCATCTTTCTACTTTTAAATATTGAGGACAATGTCTTGTTTTAGTTGGGGGGAGAGGGTAGTAGCTAAAAAAAACAAACTGTGTTTTCTATTTCATAAAGCATGTGCAAAATTGTTGTTAGTATGATGGCAGAGTAAGGAGAACTTTTATGACTCTTGAGACGCATCTTAGTAATAATTTGTAACAAGGTCTCTCATAATATTTCTTGAAATATTCAGATTTACAAACTCTCGTATTATTATCATTTAATTCTGCTCATATACTTATTTAACATGTATTCTTAAACCTTAATTTACACACACACTCTTTAACATATGATTGTGGGTTGCATATTGGATTATTACATTATTTATGTTCTTTTGTTAAAGGTAACAACTAAGGGAAAGGGATTGTATATAATTAAAAAAAAAAGAAAAAAAAATGATAATAATAAAAATATAGATAAGTTTGTTTTTGTAGCCTCCTTAACCAAAGCAATTAAGCCCGAAGGAGTGTTTTAACACCTAATACCCTAAAGTCAACTGATTTGGGAGCTATTGGCCCAACACTTGTTACATGGGTTGAGGAGAAAAGCTTAAGGGAATCAAACATTGCATTATCCACATACCAGTATCTGCGATCCGGGTTACTAAGCTCGTAGGGGTGTCTCAACACCCAATGCCCTAAGACCAACTAGTCTGGGACTCATTAGCTGAAAGCTCGTTACATGGGTTAAAGATGCATGATGTTTTTAAATTATATGTATATATATTTTAAAAAAAAGACAAAAATAATAATCCCAACCCAAGGAAGTTAACCTTAAACATTAGAACAAAAATTTTGTTTTCTTCCAAGAAAAGCCCCATAATTATGTGTTGATACATTGAGCACAAAAAAAAAGTTTATAAATATCTTGTTAAGAGGTATTGAGCAGGTATATAAATTTAACGAGAGTTTGTTTATCTGGATAGATTAATGGAAGTTCAATGATGAATACCTTGCTTTGTGGAATTTGCAAATTGTTTTTCTATTTTAACGCTTTGATTACTAGGGACTAGTAATAAGCTGGTTAGGGCGTGTGATTAGTACTTAAAAGTGTATTTTTATCAAGGTTTTATATCATCATTTTGCACTTGAAGTATCAATAACTCCTTAACTAAAACATGTTTTATAATAATATATTTAATAATATAAGATACCTTTAATTTATAGTAAATTTTCATTTTAAATGCAGGCTTATCACATAAATGAAAGGATTGATTGATGAATTTAAGAACTGAAATTGAAAGGATAAAGAGATGGCCAAACTTAAAAAAGAGATGTCAGTACAATCCAAACCGGAACACTATTCGGTAATTGGGTCATATCTAGAGTTATAGATCTCAGATTTATGTCTACTTTATATGGATGGAAGGTAAGATATAGGCCTACAACTTGCATATGGAGCTTAAGATCTAAAAAGGTCATTTTCAAGTCCAAATTATAGCAACAACAAAGAAGCCCGAATCTGTCCTCCACGCCGAGCATTGTTCACGATTTTAGCCATATCTAGAGTTCTAGAAGTTGAAATGAGCTGAAGTTTTTACACAAGAAAGCTGAGAGAATTTTCTACAACTTTCATGTTTTCAAGTGGCTCCAGTTTAGACGTTATCAATGACGTTTTGGGCAGACAAGAGAAGATAAGGATTGTCACCAAGTCAAGAGTTGGTCACCCACTCATCAATTAGTCATCAAATCAATAGTTCCTAATTTTGGCCTATAAAAGGAGGCATTTGCCATGCATTTAGGCATCTTGGTGTCTAGATCAAGATTATGCTCTTGCTTTCTCACTTTGTATTTTTTGTAATGTTTATGCTTTGCTTTCCTTAATATCAAGTTTATACCTTTCAATTCCTTTCCTTTGATTTGTTAACTCTTATCTTATTTATGTTCTTATTTTGTTTATTTATTTTTCTTTCTTTCATTATGTCTAGCTAAGTTTATTATGTCAAGGTGAAAAGGTTACACTAATGGTGTAAGAATAAGTATAGTGTAAACTCAATATGGACTTTAATGTTTGATACTAACATGTTTTGTATTTGTTATCTTGTTCACTCTTTAATACTTTGCTTATTAAATGACTAATCTTGATTTATGTTGTATAACACTTGGTACAACAAATGCTTGGCACTTTCATAGCCCATACTGTATGGTATAACCGACACTTGAGCTATGAAAGGAACTTGATTCGTTGTTAACATAAGTTATAATCATGAATGCTTGACGAGATTTACAAGTAATAGCATTAATCAAATAAGATAACTAATATAATCATGTTAACAATCTATAATCTGATTGGAACCTCCTTTGTGTGTGGTTTCCAATTGAATAATAAGAGTTTATACTATACTTGTTTGACATACCATTAGTGGAACCTCTAACCTTGACATTTGTTATTATCATTGTTTAATCCTTACGTTAATCTTTCCATCTCAAAGTTCTCTTCAACTTCTTCAACTTCTTCTTCTTCTTCTATTAATACTACTACTACTACTACTACGACTATTATTATTGTAATTATTGTTATTGTTGTTATTACTATTATTATTGTTGTTGTTGTTTATAATTGTTGTTTATAATTTGTACACAATAACAACAATTATCCTTACTATTATTATTGTTGTTGTTCTTCTGTAATACTTTACCTCCTTGTGGTTCGACCCCGGTCTTGCCGGGTTATTTATTACTTCGACACTCCTGCACGTGGGAGAAGACAACAATCTTTTGGTCGTGTCATATAATACACGTGTAAGTTATACCATATGGTTGGGTTATGAAAGTGCCAAGTATTTATTGTATCAAGTGTTATACAACATAAATCTAGATTAGTCATTTAACAAGTAAAGTATTAAAGAGTGAACATGATAACAAATACAAAACATGTTAGTATCAAACATTAAAGTCCATGTTGAGTTTACATTATACTTATTCTTACACCATTAGTATAATATTTTCACCTTGACATAATAAATTTAGATAAACATAAATAAACAAGATAAAAACATAAATAAGATAAAAGTTAATGAAGTAAAGGAAATGGAAGCCATAAACAAGATATTAATGAAAGCACAACTTAAGCATTATAAAAATATAATAAGAGAAAGCAAGAGCATGATTTTGATCTGGAAACCAAGATGCCTAAATGCTTGGCAAATACCTCCTTTTATAGGCCAAAATTGAAAACTATTAATTTGATGACTAACTAATGAGTGGGTGACCAACTCTTGCCTTTGTGACAATCCTTATCTTCTCTTGTCTGAATAAAACATCATTGATAACATCAAAATTTGAACCAGACCTCCACATGAAAGTTCTAGGAAATTATCTCAGTTTTTCAAGAAAAAAAATTGAGGTAATTTGGACTTCTAGAACTCAAGATATGGGTTGAACACTGAACAATATCTGGGTTGCAGGACACATTCAAACTTCTTTGTTATTTCTACAATTTGGACTTGAAAACGACTTTTTTAAAAGATGTAGGCCTGTGTCTTACCTTTCCATTCATATAAAGTATACCTAAATCCTAGATCTACAACTTCAGATATGACCCAATTACGAAATAGTGTTCCAATTTGGACTGCATCAGTATCTCTTTTCTAAGTTTGGCCCTCTTTTTATTCTTTCAATTTCAATACTTCAACTCATCAATCAATCCTTTTATTTATGTGATAGACCTGCATTTAGGATGAATATTTACTATAAATTAAAGGTATCTTATGATATTAGACTTGTTATTCTAAAACATGTTTTAGTTAAGGAGTTATTGATACTTCAAGTACAAAATGATGATATAAAACCTTAATAAAAATACACTTTTAAATATTAATAATCAAATAAGTTTATCTTATCCCATAAAATCTTATGCATTGAACAAATAAACAAAAAAGAGTGATCATGGTTTCAAAAGAAAGAAGAAAAAAACATTAATTAAAAATAAAAAAACAACAAAAATACATTTAAATCTAATAAAGAACGCCATAAAAAAATTTAAAAAGAAAAGAAATGACTCAAACAAAACTGAGTGCATTTGTAAGCATGCAACTCATGTATGAGGCCATGATAATTTTTTAAAAAACCTAAAAAAAGGATAGAATGCAAAGTGTTGAAGGATAAAAAAGACTAATATCACTCGAGTTAACTTTTCAAGCTCGTCACCTCGATCACAAGCTTTATGTGACCTTATTGATGATAATAACGACTCTTAATTCGCAATCAACTTGATGTCGAGGGATGAAATTAAAAAAAAACTAATTAATTTTACAAAATTCCCAAAAAGAAATTGGTAATGTAAATGACTGATGACCAAATGCTAAAAAAAAAATCAAGCTGAAAATAACATTTATTAATTCAAAGGTGGAATTAAAAAGAAAAACAAACATTTTACAAAAAAAATCAAATAAAAAAGAAAAGGAATCAAATTTGAAACCGAAATAAAATAGGATGAAAAAAAAATTTCAGTGTCAGGTGATGAAAATAAAAAAAAAATCAATTTGATGAAATGCCTTAAAACAATAATACTATAAAAGAATAAGGACTAGATGCTAAATAAAAAACTAAGGGGTAAATAACATTCACTGTTTCAAAGGTAAAATAAATAAAAAAATAAACATTTATAAAAGAACTTATGACTAAAACTCATAATAAAAAAAGGGGGTCAAATCTTAAATTAAAACATAATAAGAGAAAAATAACATTTCAATGTTAGAGGATAAAATTGAAAAAAAATTAATTTCAATGTTAGAGAATAGAATTGAAAAAAAAAATTAATTTGATAAAAGGCCAAGAAAAATAGTAATATAAAATAATGAGGAACAAATGCTAAATAAAGAAAGAGGGCGATATTCATTGATTCAAGTGAAATTGAAACAAAAATAGTTTTCACAAAAAAAATTAAAACAAAAACTCTAAATCAAAAGAAAGAGGATCAAACCCGAAACTAAGATAAAATAAGGGGAAAAATAACATTGTCATCAAGGAAAAAATTGAGAACAAATTTAAAATTTACAAAAGAAATTAAGAAAAAAAATCATCTAATCAAAAGCAAGAGCAATAAATCAAATTCCAAGACAAAATAAGAGAACAACATGGATTTTCTTATTAGACAATACATTTTTCAAAGCAAAGGAAGAAAAATAAGAAAGAATATGTTATTGAATCCAAATCGCCTAATGGACTATCATATGTGTCATCTTATTTAGAAGGGGATGTTGTGATTTTTCTAACATCATCATGGATGGGCAATTTTCACCACCTAAATTTTTCATATGCACTCCTTCAAGCATGCAAAGTGACCTAACACATTAGCTTGTGTATAGAACACGTCAATAGCCTTCTTTTTTTAAAATATTATTTAAAAAAAATCAAATTGTCTCTATGTTGATTTTATAACTACAAAAATATTATAATGAAAAGACGAACAAGCTCTTAGACCCTAATTTAAAAATTCTTGATCCAAAAGGTAGCTAAGTAAATTAATTATGGATTTTCAATGGAAAAGGCAAACACACACCTGTCTTAACCTAATAATTAAGGGAAAAAAAGACAAAAGGAAAAGAAAAATAAGCCCTTACACCTAAGTTAAAATATATTTATTTAAAAGGCTTTATTGTGCATTAAAAAAAGATTAATTTGTCCTTTCATCAAAGGTAGTTTTTTTTTTGTATTTTAAGAACATCTCAATCATTACACTGTACAATTAAAAACAAAAAGACATCTTAGACCCCAATCAAAATGATAATGTCCTATTAGTCCCTAAGCAATTACAATTATACCTAAAGACTATATAAATGAGTTTTTTTAGAATGATAAAATAATAATTATACTATTTTCATCCACAGTACACCGAGTATATGTGCACAATAATTTCACCATCTATTAAATATTTCTTAATTTTTTTAAAAAATGAATTCATGAAAAGTAGATTATTTTATGATGTTTGGCAATGTCATATGAAATAAGTTGAAAACTATTTTTCAGTTTTAATTATGCCATGAAAAATAAATTGAAAATTACTTTTAAAATTTTTATTTATTTCAAGTTCATGAAATGACTAACGATCAAATCTAACAAATAAAAAAAGTTGGAGGACGAATTTGAAAAAAAAATCAATTTTATAAATTATTTCAAATAAAATAACATCAATCAAAAGAATAAGAACTGAATTTGTGCATTAAAAAGTTGAAAGATGATAAAATTTAATTTTTTTTAATTCTATAAATTATATCAAATAAAATAAATAATAATAAAAATTTTAATTAGTAAAAAAATAAGAAAAAAAATTAACAATCAGAAGAACGAGAGCAAAGTTGATATAAAAATCATATCAAATTAAATTTTAAGAGATAAAATTAAAAAAAAATCAAAACAAAATATGTAACAATCAACAAATTAATGACTAAATTTGCTAATAGTAATTTAGTAATTTCAATTTATTTTTATATGCAAATTCTAAAAGCATGTTTCATTATCAAACCAAATCAACAAATTAATGACTAAATTTGCTAATAGTAATTTAGTAATTTAGTAATGACTATATATTTTTTTCTAAAAACCAAACCAATTTTTATATTTTTTACTAAAAAGAGTTTTTTATTATCAATATTTATAACTGTAAATAAATATGAAAATTTTTAAAAATAATTTCTTAATGAAATAAATGATACCTTCTTCTTGTTCATTTATTTAAAACTTTCATATATAACCAAATAATAAATCACCTTTTTTACGTGATAAATAAATGGATCTACATAAAATATGACAATTGTTGTTGTTATTTCTTTCTCTACATCAATTGTTAAATCATAAAAAATAGTTATGCAAACAAAAAAGTGATAAAAATAGAGATGAGTAATTACAAAGGAGTTTGATATTACAGTTATGGGTGAGGTTAGGTTAAAAGATGGAAGTTTAGTGCTTAGTTAGCCATAAACCACTCTTTTTTGTTATTACGGGTCCCACTAGAAACTAAGGCAACCTTCTAAATAGCAATCCACACTTGATTTCAAGATCTCTTTCTCTCTTTCTCCTTTTCACCAATAAAAAAAAAAAAAGCCACAAAAATTATCGAGAAATAAGTATTGGAAAAAAATCCAAAACAACCCTTAGCAAGTCTGAAAATCCTACCTTAGCATCATTGCTAACCATTGTTAAAGTCTATCACTGAATTTTTTTAGCCATATTATTCCTTTTTTTTTCCTCTTCTTTTAGTATTTTTTTTACTTGCCTCAATCTATTTTTTAAATATTACCTTGTCAAATTCATTCTATAAAAGGTAATTTTTAGTGATTATATAAGCTCATTCATCAAAGAATAAGTATTGTAATGATTTTTTCTTTTCTCTTCTTCTAAATTCAAATTTGATAACTTTACATCCCCTTTTTCATTCTTCTTAAATAAAACTAAATCAAATTTAACTTAGAATTCCTATGATATTTCTAACAATGCTTTCTTTATTTTATTTTTTTGCATAAATAAACAGTAGATTTGTGTTGGGAAAACTCAAACGACAACAAGTAAAGGTGCTAATAAACCCATTCTCGTAACAAACAATGATCATGAATTTCTTTCTTATTTCTATCCAAAAATTTATTTTAATTAACTATAACTTTGACACGACGAAAAGATTGTTGTCTTCTCCCAAGTGCAGGAGTGTCGAAGTAATAAATAACCC